>NW_007249738.1:710049-735206 GCF_000164805.1 Carlito syrichta
GAGCCCAGCAGGTCGAGGCTGCGGTGGCTGGGAGCAGCCACTGCACTCCAGTCTGGGCGACAGAGTGAGACTCCAACTCAAAAAAAAAAAAAGAATTATGCTTTGGAATAACATTTTTAAACTAGCTTCTTATGAACGAGAATTTTTTTTTTTTTTTAACGCGAATTGCTTTTTTTTGAGTCGTCGAGTCGAAGTCTCATTCTGTCACCCAGGCTCAGCCACCAAAGCCTTGACCTGCTAGACTCGGATGATCCTTCTGCCTCAGCCTTCCAAGTAGCTGGAACCACAGGCATGTCTCACCATGCCCAGCTAATTTTTTGATTATTGTAGAGATGAGATCTTGCCATGTTGCTCAGGCTGTTCTCGAGCCTGAGCTCAGGTAATTCGCTCACCTCTGCCTCCCAAAGTGCTGGGATTGCAGGCAATGAGCCACTACACCCAGCCGAATTGCTTAATAATAATAGCTGAGCCTGTAATCCCGCGCCTTGGGAGGCTGAGGTGAGTAGATTGCCTGAGCCCACGGGTTTGAGACCCACCTGGGCAACTTAGTGAGACCTCATCTCTACAATAAATCAAAAAATCAGCCGGGCGTGGGAGCGCATGCCTGTAATTCCGGCTACTTGGAAGGCTGAGGCGGAAGGATCGCCAGAGCCCAGCAGGTCGAGGCTGCGGTGGCCGGGAGCAGCCACTGCACTCCAGTCTGGGCGACAGAGTGAGACTCCAACTCAAAAAAAAATAATAATAATAATAACAGCTACCATTTCTCGAGCATTTACTAAGCCCCAGGCACTGTACTCCATACTTTCACATATATTCTCTCATTTAATTCTCACAATAGACCTATTCAGTAGATATGATTACCCCCATTTTATAGATGAAGAAACTGAGGTTCAAAAAACGTAGTAATTCGCCCAAGGTCACACAGCAAGAAGCTGAGATTCCAACCCAGAGTGTCTGACTCTAAAGGCAATTCACTTAACCATGCTATGCTTTGGTGCCTATTTGTGATTGATGTTACTTTTAGTCAAATGAAAGAGAAACTTGATTTAATTCAAGGCTTGAGTCTTGCATGTGAAGAAAAATGAGGCATAACTAGATAAATAACTCATCTTTAATTATGATTGCTGCAAGGCTAGGATCAGAAACACAAGGCCCTTGGGGTGGGGGGAAGACACAACAGCAATAAGGGTACCTAATCTCAAACCAGGCCAAGTGGGGACCAAAAGGAGGCCCAAACTTTACCTGTACGATGACCACTTGTATATCTAATCCTGAATTGTACCCCCATCTTTAACATAAAAAAATAAAGAAACAGAAGGCCCAATTCTTATCTGTCATTCCATATCCCGTTATACTACAGCCACAAAAGGTAACTCCAGACATGCAAGAATTAAGTTCCAAGATGTGTGTTACTACAAATACCAAATGAGTTTCAAAGCCTGCATTCTTGAATAACAATTAGCAAAATTTCAAACTGCAACGGTCAGTCCTGGTCAGTCCTTCCTTCTCTAAGATAAGGGGAATGACAAAGAAGCCAGAGACAATACAAAAACACTCATTTGGAGACCAATTTCTACCTTGCATCTTTAAGCTTTTCACCCAGACTGCTAACAAGTGGCAAAACTGATTTCTCATCACCTCCTGTCCTTGCCCAGTTTAAGGTCCACGTACAAACAAGCAGGAAAAGAGCCACAAGTAGGCGGCCGACAGGAGAAGACCCATGGTTGGAAACTTACAGGAAATCAATCACAGGTGCTTGAGAACAGTCTCTATTCAGAATCCCAACCAACCATCTATACTATTTGCAATTTTAAAAACCACATATTCCAAAAAGAAGCAGACCATTTCTTTGGTCCATTTGGCAAGAATGAAAAATGAAGTGACTCTTCAAAATTCTATATTTCTGTATCTGTTTAAGACAAACTTGGCAGTTTGAAAGTACATATTTTGAATCACAGCACCACTTTCAAGAGTATAAAAAAACAGAAAACATTGCTGGCGAGTTCTAAACGCACAAGCAGCAAGGAAAGTATTTACCTAAGCCGGTCTCGGTGGCTCAGCCTGTAATCTCACGCCTTTGGGAGGCTGAGGTGAGTGGATTGCCTGAGCCCGTGGGTTCGAGACCCGCCTGGGCAGGCGAGACCTCATCTCTACAAAAAATCAGCCGGGCGTGGTAGCGCGCGCCTATAATTCTGGCTACTTGGAAGGCTGAGGCGGAAGGATTGCCAGAGCCCAGCAGGTGGAGGCTGCGGTGGCCGGGAGCAGCCACTGCACTCCAGTCTGGGCGACAGAGTGAGACTCCAACTCAAAAAAAAAGAACACATGAGAAGAAATGCAACAAATCCTGGAACACTGACAGTCTGTGCCTTCCTTTCCTTTTAAGACAGTCTTACATAGCAAATCTGGGGAGAACTGGATCTCTAGGAGACTATGGTAAGTCAAGAGTGCTATGGTGGTGAAACCAGTCCAAGGAATTGGGCAGACAGTATGGAAGATGCCACGCAACTGAAAGCGGGAGAAGCAAACATTCTAAGAACAAATTTACAAAGGAAAGGAAATGAGAGGACAAGGAAGGAAATGCAAGGGAAACTGTTAGTCATAAGGAAGGGGCTGAGAAGATTCTCTTTTAAGATGACTCTGTTATGGAGATACCCATACTGACACCCCATTTATTTAAATGGTCTTGTCACTTTGGAGGGGAGGGGATTGGGAAGCAGAACACAGTGTTTAGATTGGGGTTTTTTTAGCCTGAGTTTCTTGCCTGTAAGGTGTTTAGGTGTTTAGGTTTTTACCCCAAATGTTTCAAGTCTTTTCTAATCAATTAAACCTTGAGTTCACTTTCCTAATAATCAGATTTGAATGCTTCTAAACTTATTTCCCTCTAAAAAAAAAAAAAAATCTCTGCTTCTTTATTCAGTTTCTAATTGGTTCTCACTGTGATTTCTAAACTACCTCTGGAAACTCCCAGACTTAAAACTTACTTGTTCAAAATAAAAATTAATAAATGCCAACGCACTCTTTTGCTTTGTAGTAAATCTGGCTACCCTTTGTTTGGGATAAAATCTTATAGACATAAATGGGGACTTATGTACATATAAGAGTTCTTGGTCAGTTCTGATAAATTGTTTTAAATGCAGAATTTTCCCATACAACAATGAATATCCAAAGTGGTATTTATTGTTCAATTCTTTCTGCCAGCCACCACTCTATAACAGACAATTTGAGTAGTTTTCAATTTTCTTACAACTTGCAATGATCTGTCAACTAAGGCCTCTGCCAACCCTGTATTCTGTGTTCTGTATCTGGGATAAAGAAGCGTGGGTGGTAATATTTTCTTTTACTTCTTGAAGGCAAATATGAGCGCTCCCTACAACTGTAAACTACTTAGCAGATCAGAAAACAGGCTAAGAAAACATTGGCAACAGAAGACACTTGGATCACAAGCTTACCTGCAGCTGCACTGGTGGATGTAACAGATGCAGAGGGTAAAGCAGAAATTTGGATAGGTCTACCTGCATTCTCAGAGGGTAGAGAGCTAGCAGGAGGAGGAATACCCATCAAAGGCTGGGAGAGAAGAGACTGGTTCTTGTTCAGTATTTGGCTCCCTGAGAGAGTGGCAGATGGGTTCTGAACTTGCACTTGAACTTGAGACATGGTCACTTTCAACAAAAGTGAGTAACTGCAGGTAAACAGCTTTCAGTGCAGGTTAATTCAGTGCTATGAAGTCTAAAGTTCTACCTGAAAGTTGTAAGGGAAAGAAAATAAAAAGGTAAATTATAGAGGAGATAACGTAATTGCCAATATTCAGTCAAAATTGGTGTCACCTACTCAGTTAGGAAAAAAGCCCCATTTAGCATGTAGCTATGTTGATTTCATAGAAATATGTTTCTCCTTGGCATACAGTAAGTTTCCTGGCCTTGTGACTTTCCCATAGTGTTTTATAAATTATTTTGCAATACCCATATGCTCTGCATGTTCATTTTACAAAGAGAAACAGTAGGGCATAATAGTATTTACAATTGAATATTAAGAATTGCAAGCCGAGTCAGGCTCAGTGGCTCAGTCTATAATCCCGCGCCTTTGGGAGGCTGAGGTGAATGGATTGCCTGAGCCCGCGGGTTCGAGACTCGCCTGGGCAGCGAGACCTCATCTCTACAATAAATCAAAAAATCAGCCGGGCGTGGTAGCGCATGCCTGTAATTCCGGCTACTTGGAAGGCTGAGGCGGAAGGATCGCCAGAGCCCAGCAGGTGAGATTGTGGTGGCTGGGAGCAGCCACTGCACTCCAGTCTGGGCGACCAAGTGAGACTCCAACTCAAATAAATAAATAAATAAATAAATAATCTGGGCGACCGAGTGAGACTCCAACTCAAATAAATAAATAAATAAATGAATGAATGAATAAATAAAAGAATTGCAAGCCGGGCTCAGTGGCTCAGCCTGTAATCCCACGCTTTGGAAGGCTGAGGTGAGTGAATTGCCTAAGCCCGTGGGTTCAAGACCCACCTGGGCAACTTGGCGAGATCTCATCCCTACAATAAATAAAAAATTAGCCAGGCATGGTAGCGCGCACCTGTAGTTCCAGCTACTTGGAAGGCTGAGGTGGAAGGATCGTCGGAGCCCAGCAGGTCAAGGCTGCGGTGGTCAGAAGCATGCCACTGCACTCCAGTCTGGGTGACAGAGTGAGACTCCAACTCAAAAAAAAAAAAAATTGCAAACTACAGCTTACATTCAAAAATGAAAATTTAAAAGGATGGAGAGGTCTCCATAGTATATGGAATACAGTGAAGGTTTCTGGTCTCAAAATTATGAGAAATTCAAAGCAAACGAGCTTCATGACACCATGAACAGGTGAATGTGAACCTGACTTCCACTTGCAGGCCAAGTCTCAGACTGACAACCTCTGGGCTTAAGTTGACCGAAAAAGGGAGAAGGCTCTTACTTCTGCTGTTTCTTTTTCCGTATGGTAATAAAAGATATATTTGTTTTCCTAAGAGGTTTGTTTGAGAAGTCTCATTTAATCACATAACCCAAACAAGAAAACTGTAGCAACCACATCAAGGTTCCTGATGTGAATGACGAAGACCAAAGACTAGAGCATTAGTTACTATTAAAAGTAAAAGTGGAGAAGATGAAGAAGGAACAGATTTCAAACCGGCAATTTTCCTGGTGTGGCTGGGGGTGGGGACCCACAGGAACCTGTTGATTTCACCTTGTAGGTTAGAAGGCAGCAAAGGCATTAATTCTAAATACATGTAAATGTCTTCACAAGTCAAAAATAAGGACAGTTCTGCTCAGGTTCATAGCCAATCTTCAAAAAGCTGAAAAATACTTTAAGCAAGTCAAAAGTACTTAAAGATAACCAGTAGGAACAAAGAACAGAAATGACAGGTCTCTCAGGAAATCGCCAACCAAAGCAGAAACCAGCAAACCAACTAATTAGAAGTTCTATTACAGAGAAATTGTTTGTCATTTTAATTTTCTTTAAGTCTCAAAGTGATTTTAAAGCTGGACCTCGAGAAAGAAGAGATGACTGACTACAGCAATTAAGTTACTAGAGGAGTCCTGGCAGATTTTCTCTTACTAAGAACAAAAAGGACTGCAAAACTCAAAAGAAAGTCTGCTGGAATTATGACTCCAGAGAACAGAGCCTTAAGCATTACATATTCAACAAAATTCCCCAAGAGTGCAGATGTTCCTTGTTCACATTTGGAGTCAGAACAAAATAACAGAGGCGTCCACTGAAGAGCTAGATAATGGTCTTAGCAGACGAGTCACCAGTGTCAAGAAACAAGTCCAGAATGGTCCAGAAGTCAGCTATGACCTTGTTTCGTTGTTTATTCCCCTTCCGCTGCCAAAATAGAAATATTTCTCCCTCTCTGCTCTTCCTTGCTTGCTCACTCACTCCTTCTCCCTTTCCTGCCATTTCTAAACTGTCTTGAAAGTATTTTTTTACAATAAAAAACCCTGATAGTGCACTCACAACTTCACACCACCAACCATAGGTCACGAGTCGAAAAATAAGCAAAGCACAAAGTGTCTGTTCAGAATCAACCCATTCCAGAAGAAGCAGACCTGCTCTGCCCTGGTGGCACTCAGAGTATGCAACTCTGAATGAAGACCTACATTTAGCAAGGGTGGGACCTGAGGGATCTTATTTGGTTAATGCTGTCCAAAGCAGGCCCCCTGCCAGCATTTTCAGTTATAGCCATAAATACATAGAGTTTCTAGAAGTCTGGAAAGAAACAGGCTTTTAATTAAGATTGCCCCAAAAATGTTCACCTCAAGTTCACTTGAAGGAGTTATGTCTTTCTAACAATTGGTTGAAACCAGTAGCTCAAAACTGCAAATTAAAAAATGTCTAAGCCGGGCTCGGAGGCTCAGCCTGTAATCTCGTGCCTTTGGGAGGCTGAGGTGAGTGGATTGCCTGAGCCCGCGGGTTCGAGACCCGCCTGGGCAGGCGAGACCTCATCTCTACAATAAATCAAAAAATTAGCTGGGCGTGGTAGCGTGAGCCTGTAATTCCGGCTACTTGGAAGGCTGAGGTGAAAGGATCGCCGGAGCCCAGCAGGTCGAGGCTGCAGTGGCCGGGAGCGGCCACTGCACTCCAGTCAGTCTGGGTGACAGAGTGAGACGCCAACTCAAAAAAAAAAAAAGTCTAAACTCTCCAAATAAGACTATATACTTCACAAACTGCATTTCCAGCATGACTAATACTAAAATTCAACAAATAGTACTCATTTGCTCATAAATGTTTAATCACTTGATAATTTAACATTTATGTGTCCTATTTAAGCCTAAACAGAGCATCTAAAAGCAGTGACTCTTAATATGGGGGCAGTGTGGTTCCCCCAGGGGACATCTACCAGTATCTGCAGACTTTTTTGGCTACCACAACATTATGTGGCATGGAGGGATCTACCAGTTGGTATTTAGCAGGTGGAGGGGCCAGGGATGCTGTTTCAAGTGCACATGTACTAACCCACAAGATACAATCTTATTAATGTAACAAGTAGCATACATTCTTAGACAGGAAAAGATCCCTCTTCCATCTCAAAAGGCTCTAAAATAATATTTCAGCACCCAAAAAGATGCTCCTCTTCTGAAGAGAAGCCAGGATAGATATCACAGTTATGAATGAGGGAAAATCCATTGTTCACCCACAAATTCAGAGAATAAATCAAGCTTTTCACTACTGATATTCAGACACTTTATAGCAGCCTTCGGGGGAATCATGAAATTCTGGAAATTCTATTGTGTATAAAAGTTGCTCAATAGCACTGTCCTGAAGATAAATGCAGACTGAAGGATTATTTTCCGTTCCATAAATTAGAACCTTGAAAGATCAAAATGTTCGTTAGAGTCTTCTTAGAGACAAACAGTACTATATACATAGTAAAATTAGGTTAAAAAGTTTGAAACACCAAGATTCTTCCGATCTCGCTGAGCTGAACACCTGACTGAAGCCTGTGCTATGTGGTCATCACCCTGCGTCTCCACCTCCCACCCAGAGGAGGGGCTTTAATTTCCTGGTTCTTTTCCTGTATGAAGGGCTGTAGACACCAGCTCAGGAAAACATGTTCACCTTATTCTCAAGCCTTCAATTTATGGCGCATATATAAGCATAAGCACTGTAACACTAGAAGTAGAGTGATGGAGTTATAGGTATTTCTTGTAAAAGATTCCTTAATTCCAAGTCCCGCCCAGGTCCTAACATTGGCTCAGTAACATAATAATCTTTCCATAAAAACAGTGTTGCTTTGGCTGGCAGCTACTATTTTATGAGTGTCAAGTACTTTTTAAGGACTGTGGGGAAGGAGAATCTGGGCACATGAACTCTACAAAAGTGCTTTAAAAAAAAAAATTAGGCTGGGCGCAGTGGCTAATGCCTATAATCCCAGCACTTTGGGAGGTTGAGGTAAGAGGATTGCCTGAGTCCGTGGGTTCGAGACCAGCCTGGGCAACTTGGTGAGACCTCATCTCTACAATAAAAAATAAATAAAAAATAAAAGAAAACTCACCCAGACATGGTGGGGCACGTCTATAGTTCCAGCTACTTGGAAGGCTGAGGCGGAAGGATCGCCTGAGTCCCAGTGGGTCAAGGCTGCAGTGGCCAGGAGCAAGTCATTGCCCTCCAGCCTGGGTGACAGAGTGAGACTCCCAACTCAAAAAAAAATAAAATAAAATAAAAAATAAAAAAAATAAAAAAAAATATATATATATACACACACACACACATGATGTGCTAAAAAGTGACCAAGCACAAAATGCATATTCCTCACTCGCAGTGAACCAACCAAAACTAAGTCATACTGCGCACTGCCTGAGTGATTTAATACACAAAAAGGCAAATCTTTCTAGAAACAGTTTACAGAACTATCTACAATTGTGCTTAGTCTTATTTACTTTCAATTTACAGATTAGTCAGGCACAGTGGTTCACACCTGTAATCCCAGAACTTTGGAAGGCAGAGGTGAGAGGATTGCCTGAGCCCAGGAGTTCAGCCTGAACAACTTGGCGAGATCTTGTTCATCTCTATAATACATAAAGAAAACTTAGCTGGGTGTGGTGGCACGTGCTTGTAGTTCCAAGTGTTACTTGGAAGGCTGAGGTAGAAGGATCGCTTGAGCCCAGCAGGTCGAGGCTGTGGTGACCATGAGTGTGCTGCTGTACTCTGGTTGCTGCACCCCACACTGGGCAACAGAGTGAGACTCTGACTCAAAAACCCCCCAAAAACCTAAAAAAAGAAAACCCAAAACATATAGATTATTAAATCTCTGTACTATTAAATAACAGCTTAAGCAATTATGGAAAGGCATTTTTAATAATCAATCTTTTTTTTTTTTTTTTTTAAGTTGGAGTCTCACTCTGTCACCCAGACTGGAGTACATTGGCACGGTCTCGGCCACCACAGCCTCGACCTGCTGGGCTCAGGCGACCCTTCTGCCTCAGCCTTCCAAGGAGCTGGAACTACAGGCACACGCCATCATGCCTGGATAAGTTTTTTTTACTAATTGTAGAGATGAGGTCTCGCCAAGTTGTCCAGGCTGATCTTGAACCCATGAGCTCAGGCAATCCTCTCACCTCGGCCTCCCAAAGTGCTGGGATTATAGGTGTGAGCCACTATGCCCGGCCAATAATCAATTTTTAAACTGGCATAATATGCTGGGCACAGTGGCTCACGCCTGTAATTCCAGCACTTTGGGAGGCGGAAGTGAGAGGAGTGCCGGAGCTCAGGGTCCGAGCCCAGCCTGTGCAACTTGGCTAAACCTCATTTCTACAATAAATCAAAAAAATTAGCCGGGCATGGTGGTGCGCACCTGTAGTTCCACCTACTTGGAAAGATGAGGTAGAAGGACTGCCTGAGCCCAGCAGGTCAAGACTGTGGTGGCCATGAGCACGCTACTGCACTGCAGCCCAGGCGGCAGAGTAAGACTCCAATTCAAAATAAATAAAATAGACAAACTGGCATAACACATGACTTGTGATGTAGTATTTATACTTTTATATAATCAGTACATTATTCTCCTTTGGAATAAGTGCTATTTCCAAACAAGATGTGCTTTTTTTTTTTTTTGAGTTGGAGTCTCACTCTGTTGCCCAGACTGGAGTGCAGTGGCCGCTCCCGGCCACCGCAGCCTCGACCTACTGGGCTCCGGCGATCCTTTCACCTCAGCCTTCCAAGTAGCCGGAATTACAGGCATGCGCTACCATGCCCGGCTGATTTTTTGATTTATTGTAGAGATGAGGTCTCGCTGCCCAAGCGGATCTCGAACCCGCGGGCTCAGGCAATCCACTCACCTCAGCCTCCCAAAGGCGTGGGATTACAGGCTGAGCCACCGAGCCCGGTTGTGCTTTTTTTTAATTAAAAAAAAAAGAAAGAAGTCATACCAATTCTGGACAAACTTCCTTTCCAGACAGCTGCAAACATTTCACTAAAATCTCTCCCCTTGCAAGTCCTTCAGTAAATCTGATGTACAAAGGTGCATTCCAGTTCCTCGCCATGATAAAGCAGTGACAACACCAACAGCAATTTTGGAATACATTCATTCAATATTCAACAAACAAGTATTAAGCTTCTACTACATGTGAACCCACAAATGACAAATTTTACATTCCCAAATGCTGAAGAGTATGTTTGTTAAATTCTCCCTCAAAGACTCAAGATAAGATCTTTAAGCATCAACTGTAAATCTGTTTTCTTAATCTGTTTTCTTTAGTTTTTGAGAGGCTACACTCCCAGAGAAATTTAGTCAGTAACAAAAAAGAAAAAGAGTTAAGCAATAAATCACTTTTTCTACAAGATAAAGTCCTTTTCAGTAGCCCTGAATCACAACTAAAATTCCACATCATTCCTTATATCTAACAATCATTTCCGGGATCCTTTTCTGACACATATTTTAGTCACAATGTGGTTATATGTTTTCTGTAAGCAAACCTACTCCCCATCACTGTTCTCCTGTCCCAGTCCCTGAAAACAGCAACTCATGGACTCCAAACACCACCTATTTTTAGGCAGGGCAGCCACAAGCATAAAAGCATGTTGATCACGATCATCCTACAAATCATTTCCAAAACAACTGTTTTAAGGTCTATGTCAAGCAAATAATGTTCAATAGAGGGATCAGGTCCAGGGGGGCGGTGGCTCACACCTATAATCTCAGCACTTTGGGAGAGGGAGGTGACAGGATAGCCTGAGTCCACAGGTTCGAGACCAACCTGGGCAACTTTGCGAGACCTCATCTCCACAATAAATCAAAAAATTAGCCAGGCATGGTGAGTGCCTGTAGTTCCAGCTACTTTGGAAGGCTGAGGAGGAAGGATCACCTGAGACCAGCAGGTTGAAGCTGAGGTGGCCGTGAGCATGCCACTGCACTCCATCCTGGGCTACAGAGTGAGACTCCATCTCAAAAAAAAAAAAAACAACCAGGATCGGTGACTCAGTCTGTAATCCCAGCACTTTGGGAGGCAGAGGTGAGTGAACTGCCTGAGCCTGAGGGTTCAAGACCAGCTCGGGCAACTTAGCGAGACCTTGTCTCTACAATAAATAAAATAAATTAGCCGGGTGTGATAGCATGCACCTATAGTTCCGGTTACTTGGAAGGATGAGGCAGAAGGATTGCCGGAGCTCAGCAGGTGGACACTGGGGTGGCCATGAGTGTGCCACTGCACTTCAGCCTGCGTGATGGAGACACCAACTCAAAAAAAAAAAAAGAAATAAGAAAACTACTTTTTTAAAAAGCCCACTACGTACTTGGTGCTCAAGAGAAAGACCCAGGAGAGCCAGCAGGGTGGCTAACGCATGTAATCCCAGCATTTTGGGAGGTGGAGGCAAGAGGACTGCCTATGCCCAGGAATTCAAGACCAGCCTGCGCAACTGGCTGTGAGCGTGCCACCATATTCAAGCCAGACTGGGTGACAGAGTGAGATTCCAACTCAAAGAGACCCAGGAGAATTAGTCCTGAGGAGGCAGACTCACTTGCAAGACAATTAAATTAGACGAAAATAATGCCTGGAAACAACCAGGCTGTCCACAATCTTTGTATCCAATACAAGTGACTAAACATGGCCCATCTCACACCTGGACCAATGCCACAGGCAAAGGAGGACTTTCTTTCCACACAAGTTTAACCGTTGGGTGGTTCATTTAAAAAAACACTTCCTAAAAGAGAATTCGTTATTAATTGTTCATCCTAGAAAAACCATCACACCATACTAAAGTGAAAAAAAAAAAAAGATTACCTCTACAACCTAACAAGCTATAACCCTTATTTTCTTTTCTAATCTTAAAACCTTATCAAACCCTTGCCTCCCCTTCCCTGAAAGACATTATAAAAATAACTAAATTCAAATTCATTGTTTTGGTAAATATTTTAAAATCGGAAATTATAAAAAAATACAGAATAGCCCAAATGAATAGCTACTCATGATCTGCTAGAGACTTTCAAGAGTAGTACTGTGTGACATACTCTTGACTAAGAAGGAGCTTGGTTCAACTTAACAGTTAACAGGTTTTCCTTTCAGAAAAGGGTAATTGTAGTCTGTACCCATGTGCCATCTACCAAGAAAAACGACTGCATTTACCATCATCTTCATGCAACACAGACCAGTGCCAAGACTCAGTCTCTAAGAAACCAGCCTTGCTGCTAAGTAGCAACCAACAATGTTCAATCAGATCAAAATTCTGAGTTGTGGCTTTCAATTTCACTCCCAATTCAGATAGTAATTATATGTCCAACTCTTGGCAATATACCCCCCTATCTCTCTCAGTTTTCCCCAACTATTTTATAACAGGATATTTGACAAAGCCTAAATGTAGCAACCAGAGTTAAAAACACCCTACAAGAATCCTGAGGCGGCCAGGCTCGGTGGCTCAGCCTGTAATCCCAGCGCTTTGGGAGGCCAAGGTGAGTGGATTGCCTGAGCCTGCAGGTTCAAGACCCGCCTGGACAACTTGGCGAGACCTCATCTCTACAATAAATCAAAATTAGCCGGGCGTGGTAGTGCGAGCCTGTAGTTCCAGCTACTTGAAAGGCTGAGGCGGGAGGATCGCCAGAGCCCAGCAGGTTGAGGCTGCAGTGGCCACTTCTGGATGACAGAGTGAGACTCCAACTCAAAAAAAAAAAAAAGAATCCTGAGGCATGGTAATAAAATTATTTAAAAAGAAAAGCATGGCCAGGCACAGTGGGTCATGCCTATAATCCCAGCACTTTGGGAGGCCGAGGCAGGAGGGCAGCATTAGCCCAAGAATTAGAAACAAGCCTGGGCAACAGAGCAAGACCTCGTCCCTACAAAAAATTTAAAAATTAGCCAGGCATGGTGTTTGTACATCTGTAGTCCCAGCTGAATTTGGAAGGCTGAGGCAAAAGGATCACCTGAGCTCAGTAGGTCAAGGTTGCAGTGAGCCATTATCGTGCCACCACACTCCAGCCCGGGAGACCCCCACTCAAAAAATAGAAAGGCATTAAATGAATACAGTGTGATCAATATAAACCCATTCACTGAGTTTTATACAACTTCACTAATTTTTTTTTTTTGAGTTGGAGTCTCACTCTGGCACCCAGACTGGAGTGCAGTGGCACGCTCCGGGTCACCGCAGCCTCGGCCTGCTGGGCTCCGGCGATCCTTCCGCCTCAGCCTTCCAAGTAGCTGGAACTACAGGTGTGCACTACCACACCCGGCTAATTTTTTTTAATTTTATTGTAGAGATGAGGTCTCGCCAAGTTGCCCAGGCAGGTCTTAAACCCACGGGCTCAGGCAATCCACTCACCTCAGCCTCCCAAAGCACTGGGATTACATACTGAGCCACCAAGCCCAGCTCACTAATTTCTTTATGCTTCTGTTTTCTCATTCCCAGAACAAGTGGGTTAACTTGTCTACTAATTACTACCCCAGAGATATGGTATGATGATGTGCTTTCAGCTTTTAGAGAAAAAGTATAAAAAAACATAAAGCACAGTTAACCCATGTAGTATGTTTTGCAGTACCCTAACAAAAAGACTGTAAAAAAAACTATAAAAAGACAAAAAAACTGTACAATCCTGAATACTCTTAGAAAACTTTTTATTGGCCGGGTTTGGTGGCTCAGGCTGTAATCCCAGCATTTTGGAGGCCAAGGCAAATGGATTCAAGCCCACGGGTTCAAGATCAGCCCGGACAACTTGGCGAGACCTCGTCTCACAATAAACAAAAAATTAGCCAGGCGTGGTAGAGCACACCTGTAGTTCCAGCTACTTGGAAGGCTGAGGTGGATGGATCGCCGGAGCCCAGAAGGTTGACACGGGGTGGCCCAGAGTGTGCCACTGCACTCCAGTCTAGGTGACAGAGTGAGACTCCAACTCCAAAAAAACAAAAAACAAAAAAACTTTTTATCTGAATAATCACAAGCGGCCAGAAAGTAAACAAAGTTTCATTCATAGTCCTATCTCACAACAGAAAACAATGTTGAATTAGTTCCACAAATTTGAAAACCACAATTGACATAAACAATTTGAGAAATCAAAAGGTTTTTAAAACAAATCAAACTACAAAAGTTTCTATAACCAAGATGCTTATTGAACAAGTTATATTTAATGACAACTTCAGCAATCAGTTGTCATGTCTCTATGTTTAAACTGCACAGAAGGTTTACATTCTTGACAACAATTTTTCCTACATTTACCTTCTAATTAGGCTGGGGGCGATGGCTCATGCCTATTGTCTCAGCACTTCGAGAGGCTGAGGTGGGAGGACTGCTTGAACCCAGGAGTTCAAGACCAGACTAAGAAATATACTGAGACCTTGTCTCTACAAAATAAAAAAATTAGCAGGGCACAGTGGCATGTGCCTATAGTCCCAGCTACTCAGGAGGCTGAGGCAGAAGGATAGTCCAAACCCAAGAGGTCGAGGCCGTGATGAACCCTAATCATGCCACTGCACTTTAGACTGGGTAAACAGAATAAGACCCTGATTATAATTAAATAATTATAATTAAATAATTATTGTCTCAGAACAAATAATTATAATTAAATAATCATGCACTCTAGACTGGGTAAACAGAATAAGACCCTAATTATAATTAAATAATTATAATTAAATAAATAAAAATACCTTCTAATTACATCAAGAATAAAAAAGAAATTCAAACTACATACAATTTCTTCTGCTTCTCTAATATTATGGCCAGAAGTAAAAATCATTTTCCATACAAGTCACTGAAGAATTAAAAAGTATCACTAGGTCGGGCGCAGTGGCTCAAGCCTGTAATCCCAGCACTTTAGGAGGGTGAGGGGAGAATGCCTGAGCCCGCGGGTTCAATTAACATGGTGAGACCTCGTTTCTACGATAAAAAAAAATTAGCCAGGCATGGTAGCATGCACCTGTAGTTCCGGTTACTTGGAAGGCTGAGGCAGAAGGATCACCTAAGCCCAGCAGGTCGATGCTAGGGTGCCACTGCACACCAACCTGGGCGATGGAGTAAGACTCCAATTCAAAAGAAAAAAAGTATCACTGAGCCAGCCGTGGTGGCTCACATCTACAATCTCAGTACTTTGGGAGGCGGAGATGAGAGGACTGCTTGAGCCCAAGGATTCAAAACTAGCCTGGGTAACTTGGCAGGACCACGTGTCTACAATAAATCAAAAAATTAGCTGGAAGTGGCAGCACCTGCCTGAAGTTCCCGCTACCTGGAAGGCTGAGGCAAAAGGAGCCCAGCAGGTCAGGGCTGCCATGGCTATGGGAGTGCCACTGTACTCCAGCCTGGGTCACAGAGTGAGACTCTAACTCAAAACAAAACAAAAAAAGGATCAGTGACTATTAATGGGCCTGAAATTATACAGCCAAATTATGTGTACCTTAAAAAGAGGGCGTTCTAGAAATGATGGTTTTCTTCAGTTCTGTGAGGTTATGCGGTGAAGAAACTCCTGGAAAAATAAAAAACAACAGCAATTTAGTTGGGTATGTCTTTGTTCTGAAAATGAAGGCACATATTGCTCAAGTTTTGGGGAGACCTAAAGTTTACAAATTGTGCAATTTCTGAAAGCACAATGTCATGACTCGAAGCAGCACACTGAAGAGTCTATGAGACTCAACTGTCCGGGAGCTGGGAGAGAACACCTGGCCAACACATCTATAAGAGACAGCAGAGTTTGCCTTTTTCAGTCCTAAGTACCTCCTAACGAGAACCGTGAATACCACAAAATTCTTTTACAACATAAAGCACTGCTGTTTATTTCAAGTTTCTCACTGCTACTAATGCTTAACAGACAATAAAAGTTGCTGTTCACTGACTAAACAGACATTTCAGATTGAGACATTTCAGAAGTAGATTATTTCAGAAAGAAATCATGAGCTCTGGTTTATTCTTCGGTACTCTTACAGCTCATCAATAAAAAATCAAAAAATTAGCCGGGCGTGGTAGCACGTGCCTGTAATTCCGGCTACTCGGAAGGCTGAGGCGGAAGGATCGCCGGAGCCCAGCAGGTCAAGGCTGCGGTGGCCGGGAGCGGCCACTGCACTCCAGCCTGGGCAATAGAGTGAGACACAAACTCAAAAAAAAAAAAAAGAAACAACCAACAACAACTTAGCAAAAACAGAGAGAGCGAGAGATGAGAAATATAGCAGTAAGTCTGCAACCAGCTGGATCACAAATACCTTTATACAAGTGATAGCTTAGATTCAAATAAACATTCACACCTCCACAAACAAATCTATTGTTTGAGATTTCCCAATCAATTTCAAAAGATACTCCAAAGACCCTCTGATTACTAGTCTATTATACAGCACTTACGACAAGCAGTGGCAGAGATAAGAAAGACTGTAAGTTAAACCCAATTCCATTCTTTCCCCACTCAAGAAGGCATACTAGAATGTAAGAGAGTGAATTAAATTCATTGCTTTAGTCACTCAACAAGTAATTATTTAATGCCTACTATTTGCAGGTACTGGGGAGAGGTGTGCACAAAGAAGACATAGCCCTATCCTCATGGAATTCACATTTGTATACCTAATACACATTTTTTTTTTGAGTTGGAGTCTCACTCCATCAGGCTGGAGTGCAGTGGAGTGGAGTGCAGTGGCACACTCAAGGCCACCACAGCATCAACCTGCTGGGCTCTGACGATCCTTCTGCCTCAGCCTTCCAAGTAGATGGAACTACAGGCACGTGCTACAATGCCCTGCTAATTTTTCATTTATTATAGAGACAAGGGCTTGCTAAGTTGCCCAAGCTGGTCTCGAACCCACAGGCTCAGGCAATCAACTCACCTCGGCCTCCCAAAGTGCTGGGATTACATGCTGAGCCACCGAGCCCAGTCTAAAACACATTTTTAAAGAAATAGTTCATGTTGGCATTTTAATCAGTAGTAACAAATCATTTATAATACACATGACCTCATAACTAAAAAAGATGCATAGGCCGACAACAGTGGCATCCCAGCACTCTCGGAGGCCAAGGCAGGAGGATTTCTTGAGCCCAGGAGTTTGAGACCAGCCTGAGCAACATAGCAAGACATTGTCCCTACAAAAATTTTAAAAATTAGCCAGGTATGGTGATGCACATCTGTAGTCCCAACTACTCCAGAGGCTGGGGCAGGAGATCACCTGAGCCCAGGAGATTGAGGCTGCAGGAAGCCATGAGCATGCCACTTCACTCTATCTAGCCTGGATAACAGAGTGAGATTCTAACATACATACATACATACATACATACATACATACATACATACGAAAAATCAATAAAAAGACAAATAAATAAATAAGAAAAATAAATACAAACAAAAAAGACACCTAACATGTAAAAAACCCCTGGGCTGTGAACCACTGGTTTAGGAGTAAGACACAAACCAGCCAGCACTAGAGCAGTTAGGGTGACAGAAGAAACTCAGCTGAGGAAATGAATTTGTGCCCCACTCTGCCACTCACCTGACAACCCTGAGCAAGGTACTTCAGTTGGCTTCAGCCCTTTAATATATACAATGAAGCTGCCACCATCACTTTCGTGATTAATAAAACAGTAGTTAGCTGGGCGCAGTGACTCAAACCGGTAATCCCAGCACTTTGGGAGGCAGAGGTGAGAGGACTGCCTGAGCTCAAGAGTTCGAGACCAGCCTGAGCAACTTGGAGAGCCCTTGTCTCTGCAATAAATCAAAAAAAGGAGCCAGGCGTGATAGCACATGCCTATGGTTGCAGCTACTTGGAAGGCTGAGGCGGGAGGAACACCTGAGCCCAGCAGATGGAGGGTGCAGTAACCATGAGCGTGCCACTGCACTCCAGCCTGGGTGACAGAGTGAGACTCCGACTCAAAACATAAAAACAGTAGTCATATGATTTCTGGATGGATTCACTGGTAATGTTGGTGATACTTGTAAACTATGACATGCCATACCAAAGTTAGCTGTTAAACATTATTAGGATGTACTATAACCAATATTATAAAATGATATTAATAAATCACATCAAGACATAATATTAAGAAAAAAAGTAGCAAGTTTTATAAATGATCTCATGCAAAATAAAGACTGCTTTATTTTAGCCTTTTTTGTTCGGTGCTTCAATTGTCAACTAACAGGGAAATTACTATCCAGAAGTTGTCATTCACCAAACATTACAGACCACCAAAGTTTACTCAACTATAAACCAAAAGGAAACCTATTTATCCAAGTATACTTGACTGTCATCTGGGTAAAGGGTTATGAAGTCTCCATGAGCAGGTTGGTTAAACTGTGCAACAAAGAACAGAAGCTTCCGTACATAAGTAGACTTATCATTACATATAAATTATTCTTTCTGACAGAGGAAAGGACTGCCTAGCATTCTACATAAACTCACAATGGCAACAGCAGACAATGGTCCTATCTGTATCAGGGTGGAATCTGCAAGAGTAGAAAACTCATGCCTCGGTTATTTTTAATCTATAGAAGCCATGGCCTTCAAAAAAGCAAAGATTTGAGAGAATCAGACAAAATCTAGTTATATCATAAAACTCATCTCTGAGGGAGCCAATATATAACAAATGAAGCAGCATTATCTGCTCACTTCATCCCCCAAAAAGACATACTTCCAACACCTTCTCATGATCCACAAGACACGCTATGTCATTACACACCACACAGTCGCCTCGCTCGATGTTAAACACAAAATGGAACTTCATACACCATCGCACCAAAAGCACAAAATCTAAGGCAGATTTAATTTCACTGACCCAGCCGTTTTAAGACGTAAGAGACGACTCCTGCCTGGGTGGAGAACCCAAGATGCTTCCGATTCAGGAGATAACTGATTCAGAAGTAAAACAGAAATGTTCAAGAAGCAGCTCAATGCCAGAAAGTGGCACTGAAATACTCCCAACACTATTAGCCAGGAACTGGATGTTAGAAACCACTGGGAAGCAAAAAGGGCAACCACCTGTCACCCTATAAAGTTCATTGGAAGCTTAGTTAACTAATTTCCAGCAGAACATTTATATTCCAGCAGAACATTATAATTCAGAAGAAACTAATCTTCACAGCAATAACCTTGACTATAGTTAATAAATCATTTTTAACAAACTTCCTGACAGCTTGTAGCAATAATTTAGGAGACAGCCTCCTTCAACACAAAGGTGAATAAAAGATTTCCTCCCCCATACCTAAGCACCTTCCCATACACAAACCTGTGAATCAGCTTAAAAGTTTTAACTTAATTTGACACAACAAAAAGTAAGTTGTAAATATTCAAACTATCTCAAGGGCCCATGTAAAAAGTTGAGTGTCACTTAACCAAACTTTCTTTCAAAGGACCTAAAGTTCTAATAAGCAAAATTCCCCCCCCGGGGGGGGGGGGGGGGGGGGGGGGCGCAGGGCCATAAGTGACAAGCAGAATCAATTATCCTGAATAAAAAGCACCCAAGTGGCCAGGCGTGGTGGCTCAAGCCTATAATCCCAGCACTTTGGGAAGATGAGGTGAGAGGATTTCCTAATCCCAGGGGTTCGAGACCAGTCTGGGCAACTTGGTGAGACCTCATTTCTACAATAAATCAAAAAATTAACCAAGCGTGGCAGCCTGTGCCTGTTGTTCCAGCTACTTGGAAGGCTGAGGCGGAAGCATCGTCTGAGCCCAGCTGGTTGAGGCTGTGGTAGCCGTGAGCGTGTCACTGCACTCCAGCCTGGGGGACAGAGACTCCAACTCAAAAAAAAAAAAGGCACCCAAGCATAATTAGAGACAAGTGAGGCTCAGTGGAAAGAGCACTGACTCTGGAACCAGACCAGCCTGTGCTCCAGGCCTCATACTTGATGGCTCAGGCCCTGAGCCAGTTATGTGACCTCTCAGAAGGGCCCTAGTATCCTCAGTTATTATGACCCTTACTCCGCAGAGATGTTTGCAAGTACTGGAAATACAACAGAAAGTGTCTACTTCAGTCCTTGGTTCAAAGACAGATCTCAATGAACTGCAGCTTTTATATTATTAGATAAATTCAACCTGACCTTTCAGATTCCTTTTCTGCATCAAATAACTCTCACCCTGTAATTCTAACCTGACATATGGTAAGAGCTCAATAAATAGTAGCAAATATTATCCAGCAAATTCACTAATCCTGTCCTCAGTCACACAAACATCTATAAATATAAACTTATAGCGACACACCACTTGTAAAACATTTTAAATGGGATCAGAGAATATGCTGACTAAAACCAGTCCACTCACTGAGCAACCAGTTCTGTGGTTACATCAAATGCAGGCAGTCTACACAAGGCTTAGCCTCAGCAATTGTTTCACTTAGGGGGAAAAGACCCCAAGGCATTTTCATAGATTTCCTTGGCCTTTGTAATCTGGGAGATCTGACACAAAACTCCTATCACAATCAAATAGCCAGTTTTGCTTCCATTATTATTCTCAACCCACATGCTCATCACACTTCTTTCTCAAATTAGATTCCAGATTAAACAGAAGGCAGATGGGTTACAGATTTAATATTTAGAAGACTAATTTTTAATCGAAAGCAAATACTTTCTTGAACAGATTTTTCCACTTTTACTTTCAGTAAATATACTTTGAGGGAGCTCCCAGCTATACTCCTTTAACAAATAAATGAGCATATGTAACCCCAGAAAATATACTGTCATTAAAGATGCAGAGATTTTTTTACTACTTCCACTTATCTGATGACACAAACTGCTTTTGCACCAATCTTACTCACTAGTATAGGAATGTAAACACTTACAGATTAAATTATTCGCAGTAATTTCCCAGTTTTAAAATAGTAAATAATTTTATCTGCGGTAAAGCTTTTTTAGTTCAGAGCATTACGTAGTCAACAAAACACATCCAAGCCATCTATCCGGTGGCATTTGATAAGATGAATTTAGCTATATATTCATAATCCTATACTCTTATATCTCCTTAGTATGTGAGAACAAAAGATTTGGTCAACATTATTCAAGATTCATAATACTGTACAGTAAAATGTTAATGGGAAAGTAGGTGACACTTAATAGAGGTTTTTTTTTTTTTTTTTGAGTTGGAGTCTCACTCTGTCGCCCAGACTGGAGTGCAGTAGCCGCTCCCGGCCACCACAGCCTCAACCTGCTGGGCCCCCGCGATCCTTCCGCCTCAGCCTTCCAAGTAACTGGAACTACAGGCGAGCGCTACCACATCCGGCTCATTTTGATTTATTGTAGAGATGAGGTTTCACCAAGTTGCCCGGGCAGGTCTCAAACCCACGGGCTCAGGCAATCTACTCATCTCAGCCTCCCAAAGGCGTGGGATTACAGGCTGACCCACAGAGCCGGCTGAGGTTTTCTTTTGTTTTGTTTTTTTTTAATTGGAGTCTCACTCTGTCGCCCAGGCTGGAGTGCAGTGACACACTCACAGCCACCGCAGCCTTGACCTGCTGAGCTCAGGCGATCCTTCCACCTCAGCCTTCCATGTAGTTGGGACTACAGGCATATACCACCATGCCTGGCTAATTTTTTATTTATTGTAGAGATGAGGTCTCGTCAAGTTGCCCAGGGTGGTCTCAAATCCATGGGCTCAGACAATCCTCTCACCTAAGTCTTCCAAAGTGCTGGAATTATAGGCATGAGCCACCACACCAGGCCTTAGAGGTATTTCTTAAACTTTGTTATATGTTTGAAATTTTAAATAATAAAATGTTGAGGGGAAATAATCATAGTAACTAACATGTTCTCTCATGGTTCAATCTCTAGCTTGTAATTTATATTTTTTTGAAACAGCATAAATGCTATAGTCTTGATTCTGGTGAAGTCTTTTTTAAAGAAAAGCTCACGAAGAAAATTTTACCAGAGAAGCATTTCAACCACAAAGGTCTCCATCATAAGAGAAGTCAATTCAAAGCAACCTGTTATAGGTCTAGTGTGAAACAAATCTGTCATAAAATTTTCTAAACATTTTTGAAGGCTCTAAAATCCCATTCTGAGAGAAAAGAAAGCAACCTCAAAAGCTCTCATTTGAAGGGGAGGAATTTACATTTCCTCAAATTGAGTAATTCTGTGTCACTAAGTAGAACATCCTGGTAAGTATGATATTAAATAAGATGATCCAGTTTGGAGGCTCATAAAATCAAGGCTTCTGCCTGTAGTACAATCTAATCAGGAGGCAGAAATGGGAGGATAGCTTGAGCCCAGGAGTTTGAAGCAAGCCTGGGCAACTTACTCTAGAATTGACTTATGGCATCCCATAAAAAAGACACCTTTTTAATGAAAGTTTCAGATCTGTGCTGGTGGATTTGACTTAGCCCATCCAGTAAAAGGGCTCAAAGAAAGCTGCCCTACAAACTGAGTCACTTTGTACTTCCCTGTTCAATTAGCTACTTTGTCTCACCAGAGAGAGGAGAGACTCTGGATGGAGCAGCAGAACATGGCCCCCACGGTTAATGACAGCACTGAGAATAGTACTGATGGCTTGACTTCAGAATTGGGAAGGAAAGTGCCATGAGTCACGTTCATCACTAAACTTAAAAAATGGTAAATCCAGCCAGGTGCAATGGCTCACACCTGTAAACCAAGCACTTTGGGAGGCCAAGGCAAGAGGACTGCCTGAGCCCACGGGTTCAAGACCAGCCTGGCAACTTGGTGAGACCTCGTCTCTATAATAAATAAAATTAGTTGTGCGTGGTAGCGTGTGCCTGTAGTTCCAGCTACTTGGAAGGCAGAGGCAAAAGGATCGCTTGAGCCCAGGTCAACAGTGGGGTGGCTGTGAGCGCGCCACTGCACTCCAGCCTGGGAGATGGAGTGAGACTCCAACTCTAAAAGGGATATATATAGTAAATCCTCACTTAACATCCTTGACAGGTTCTTGGAAATTGCAACTTTAAGTGAAACAATGCATAATGAAACAGCTAGTTGATACAATGTATGGCATATTTGTGGTAAAAAAAAAATCAGCAAGCTTCTCAATAAAGACCAAAACACTTCTAAATTTAAACACTGAAATAAATGTGAGCTATACATACATTTTTAAAAGACTAATAAAAACATGAACGATAATTCCTTCCAGCTCAGGGTCTGGGTGGCCACAGCCTCTCTGGGCACCTCAGGGTGCAGTGGGAACACCCTGGACAGGACGCCATCCATAGGGCATGCTCACACACACACTCACTCAGATGGGGACCACATAGGCGTACCAATGAACCTGACGTGCACATCACTGGGATGTAGGAGGGAACCAGAATATGTGGAAAAAAAACCCACGCAGGCACAGAGAAAATGTGCAAACTCCACACACACACACACACACACACAGTGACCGTGGCTGGCAACCAATTTTTTTCTCATCAAAATCATCCCGAAACGACGTTCTTCAAGGATCTGCTGTAATCTGTATATAACGGCTGAATCTTAAAAGACAGCAATTTATTCTGAAGAAGCTGTATTTATGGTAACAATTCTAAATGCTTAAAGCATAATGGGAAGCACAAAACATTTTTAAAATATATTTTGTGTTCTTTCCTAGATACTAAATCGGGTTTTTTCCCCCTTACTTTAAGAAGTGTATTCTTCCCCATCTCCTAGGTTGTAATACTAAAATATAACATATAATATCTCTACTGTATCTGATCAAGCTTAAAAGTAAATCCAGACTTGGAAAAAAAATGTTACGAGTCTAAAAGCGGGAAACTTCATGACCAGAAATTAGAAAATTAAGTAATAATGACAAACATTTATAATATTCCTGTGAACTTCCATTCCAGGAGAGATCTCTTTTTAGACATGAAAAATGTAAACACCTACGCTGTGATTTCATACTATCCACAAATATAAGTTTCATTCATACTTACTAAATTTATTATTTGTAAATAGAGCAGATGGGGGATCTTTTGAAAATATTTACAACAGAAGCTCTGAAATCAAATATATTTTGCTTAATTCCTATCCTAGAGTAATAGCAGTATATTTAAACAACTACTGTAAAGAAACTTTGCAAGTTTTCATTACAAATTATTAACTACAGTTTAACTTTGACACAAAGCTGCATTCTGTTAAAAGTGGCTTAACAGGTAGGTCTCCACCAAAATAGGATTAGGGAAATCTGTATCTCGAATTGCTTTTCAATTATAGTCACTAATAGTTCAAGAAGTGTTGCTTTTGTATACAAAGAAGTAAGGCTATATTTTTATTTGACTTTGAGGAAGGGAAAGCACCGAATCAAGAGCTAATTCAGCCACTGATTTTTTTTTTCCTACTGCACAGTAATCATGTATACAGAGATGAGAAGCCCAACTAAATGAGAACTATGGTACTACTAAAAGTAAATTTTGTTACAGATTTACAGTCCGGGGCAATCTGGTAAAATTCAAAATCTCTAATATTGTAATATGATACTTAGGATTTGTCTCAAAATGTAATCTAGTTAGGGGAATACAACATGAAATAAGACTGACCTCACCGCCTGAGTTAATAATTGTCAAAGCTAGGTGACCATACATGGGGTTTTCCATGCTATTCGATTTTTGTTTATTTTACAAAATAAACAGTAAAAAAAAAACCCTTAGTTTACTTACTGTACTATTAAAATACCATTTCCCTAGCACTGCTATAATTTGTGATATGACAGTAGAAACTTTTGTTTTTTTTGTATTGCTTATATAGTTGTTTGTTTAGGTGTTTTCCAAGAGCCATTCAAATAAAGAATTTAAATTAGAAACAATGGTAAGACTGTAAGGAAACTCCAGGAAAATGTCAAAAACAAATAGGCCACTTTGTGTCCTGTGTGTCATTGAGAGACAAGGGTAAGTCAAAATATTTTCGGCTCACTAAGGAAATTTACTGCCTACTATAATCCTAAGGTATAGGAAGATCATTCAGCAGAGCAAACAAACACTCCTTACTTTTATAAATTTGAACATCCACGCATCAAATTTCCTTCATGAAGAGTATACCTGTGGTCCGGTGTGGTGGCTCAGCCTGTAATCCCAGCACTTTGGGAGGCCAAGGCGAGAGGACTGCCTGAGCCCCGGGGTTTGAGACCAGCCTGGGCAACTTGGTGAGACCTCGTCTCTACAATAAATCACAAAAATTCTCCGGGCTGGTGGCATGTGTCTGTAGTTCCGGCTACTTGGAAGGCTGAGGTAGAAGGACCGCCTAAATCCAGTAGGACGAGGCTGTGGTGGCTATGAGTGTGCGCCATTGCACTCCAGCCTGGGCAACAGAGGGAGACTCCGACTCAAAAAAAAAAAAAAAAAAA
>NW_007249738.1:735598-736572 GCF_000164805.1 Carlito syrichta
GTCTCGCTGCCCAGGCGGGTCTCGAACCCGCGGGCTCAGGCAATCCTCTCACTTCAGCCTCCCAAAGGCGCGGGATTACAGGCTGAGCCACCGAGCCCGGCTTATTTTTAGTTTTTACTCCAACAAGTAGCAATGCAATTTACATCTGGTAAGCACAAAATCCAGAAAAGCCAAAAGCAACCCAAAGTCTGGTTTAACGCTCTTTCCACCACCCTGTAAACAACTGAGGCTGCAAAGCAGAAGGGAAGTGTGACCTTAAAAACGTCCCCACGGTCAGAGGACAGTGGCCGGACAGACCGAAGCACACACCTTGGCCGGCACCGGCAGAAAACTTCCAGGGGCGAGCAACCCGGCAACGCGGAGGCGGGGCAGGGGCCTAAAGGGCTAGTCGGCCGAAGGGGACGGAGGGGAGACGAGCAAAGCTGCGGTGAGAAAAAGCCAGAAGTTAGAGACGTGGAGCCAGGAGGCACGGGCCAGTCTTCCCACGCTCGTGCACCCTCCTCCGGAGCCTGACCCCAGCAAAGGCTCCAGAAAGGGCTGCTCAACTCGGGGGAGGCTTCTGCCAGCAACTTTCCCGGAAACGGAATGACAACAAGAAGCTGGATGATGGCAGGAAAAAACGGACAGGTCACTCGTCCCGCGGGAGCTGGGGAATATCCTGCACGCCGGGGGCGGGAAAGAAGCGCCTCTCGGCTTCACCCGGCGCCCCGTGGGTCGGACGCTCCTTGCAGATGCGGACGGCTCACACCCGTGCCCGCTCCGGATGTGGGCACGCTGGACGCGGCAGCCTCCAAGACAGGCCCCCTTCTGTCCCCTCCGCCCACGAAATTACAGCCTCCTGTCACGCTAATAAATTATGCAGGCGGTTTACGGGGACACGCGGCGGGTCTGGCGCTCCGATAAGCGCTTTACACGCCCCATTTCCCCGAACCTGCACAGCCCAGGAGGCAGGGACGGCACGAGCCCCTTTCCCA
>NW_007249738.1:737403-744530 GCF_000164805.1 Carlito syrichta
CAAGGCACGCCGGGAGCAGGGCCGGAGGGGGCCCTGTCCGGCCTGGGCCTCGGCGGCCCACCCGAGGGCGCGGGGCATGCCGGGAGTTGTAGTTCTGCTGGGAGGTGCCCGTTGCAAGCAGGAGACGGAGTGGGGGCTGAGCGGTGGGCCTCCCCCACTTCCTTCTTCCTTCTCTCCTCTCTTCCCCTTGTCCCGCCTCTGTCCCTCAGTTGTTCCGTCCTCCGCCCGTGTAAGTGTTTAGTTTGTTTGTTTGCTTGTTTGTTTTTGAGTTGGCGTCTCTTTCTGTCTCGCAGCCTGGTGTGCAATGGCAAGCTCATGGCCACCTCGACCTGCTGGGCTCAGACGATCCTTCCGTCTCAGCTTTCCAAGTAGCTGGAACCACGGGCATGCGCTACCACGCCCGGCTAATTTTTTTATTTATTGTAGAGATAGGTCTCTTCCTGTTGTCCAGGCTAGTCTCGAACCCCTGTACTCTGGCAATCCTCTCTCAGCCTTCCAAAGTGCTGGGATTACAGGTGTGAGCCACAGCGCCTGGCCATCTGTGTGTATTAAACGCTTGCCACGTGCAAGGCATTGCTCCAAGCGATAAGAATGTAGTGGTGAGTCAGGCTCCTTGGCTCAGCCTGTAATCCCGCACTTTGGGAGGCTGGGGTGAGTGGATTGCCTGAGCCCGCGGGTTCGAGGCCCACCTGGTCAATTTGACGAGCCCTCATCTCTACAATAAATAGATTTTTTTAAAAATCAGTCGGGCATGGTAGCGCGTGCCTATAATTGCGGCTACTTGGAAGGCTGAGGCGGAAGGATCGCCGGAGCCCAGTGGGTCGAGGCAGCGGTGGCCCGGAGCGGCCACTGCACTCCAGTCTGGGCGACAGAGTGAGACTACAACTCAAAAAATTTTTAAAAATTAAAAATAAAAATAGAAGAATGTAGTGGTGAACAGACAAAAATTCCTGCCCTTGTGGAGCTTACATTCTAGTGGGTTAAAACACATTAAAAAAATTAAATCAGCCGGGCTCAGTGGCTCAGCCTGTAATCCCGTGCCTTGGGAGGCTAAGATGAGTGGATTACCTGAGCCCGCGGGTTCAAGACCCACCTGGGCAACTTGGTGAGACCTCATCTCTACAATAAATCAAAAAATTAGCCGGGTGTGGTAGTGCGCGCCTGTAGTTCCAGCTACTTGGAAGGTTGAGGCGGAAGGATTGCCGGAGCCCAGCAGGTCAAGGCTGCGGTGGCCGGGAGCGGCCATTGCACTCCAGGCTGGGCGACAGAGTGAGACTCCAGCTCAAAAAAAAAAAAAATTAAATCAGTAACATTTATAGTGAGATAAAAAGCAAGAAGTGCCAGATTGCTATTTCTTTCACCCAGTTCTAGATCAATTAAATGGATTTTAGCAGCAGAATTATATGGGAGGTTAGAGGGAGGAAAAGTTGACAAGTGGAGAGTCTTGAACCTCTAGAATCACCCTCAGCAAAAATAATGCTGGCATTGTGAGAGATCCAGGAAGCAGACTGAGTGAAGAAACGTGGTGCACAGGGCTCCTCTTGCTCACTCTGCAACTGCTTTCCCCCTATTTAAACATAATTCTCTGTCTCTCTGTCTATCCTTCTAGCTAACTAGCTAATAATTGCTCAATCTTTCTTGCCAAGGAAAATTGACTTTGTAAAAGTTCGTAATATAAGATGCTGTGGCTGGATGGGCCTTTCCAAACAATGCTCTGGAGCCTTGTCTAAGGACACTTTTCTCTAGACCACGCCTCCTTACTTTGCTTCTTGGAAAATTCAATTAGACAGAATTTCAGGACATCAGAAAGAGTCAGAGAACTTTCTTCATCCCTTTAGTGCCCTTCTAAGACAGTACTAAGCAACTTTTGGATATGGTCTAGCCCTCTGCTGAATGTGAGGGTTTTTTTTTTCTTTCTTACTTCCAAACAGTGTGGATCCCATAACTCACTTGGGTTAAGAAGCAGACACAACTGGGCTCGGTGGCTCAGCCTGTAATCCCGCGCCTTTGGGAGGCTGAGATGAGTGGATTGCCTGAGCCCGCGGGTTCGAGACCTGCCTGGGCAGCGAGACCTCATCTCTACAATAAATCAAAAAATCAGCCGGGTGTGGTAGCGCAGGCCTGTAATTCCGGCTACTCAGAAGGCTGAGGCGGAAGGATCGCCGGAGCCCAGCAGGTCGAGGCTGCGGTGGCCGGGAGCGGCCACTGCACTCCAGTCTGGGCGACAGAGTGAGACTCCAACTAAAAAAAAAAAAGAAGCAGACACAGAGAGGTTACCCTAAACCCAAAGCTGGGGGGTTGTGGACACAATTGGAGAATCTCTTCTTATTGTGCCCATGATGCTGTTATCCCATGAGGACTAAGGGTGGGTCTATGACTTGCAGTCCCAATTTTATTCCTTCATACATCTAGGAGGTATTACCTCTAATTTTTTTAATAGAAACATTAACAGGAAATATAATTTTTAGATAAAAATCAACTTCTCACAGAGATTTTATGAGCTTTACATGTTCTTATTCATTAATAAAAATACATATAATTTATCTTGTGAGAAGGAACACACAGAATTTATTGTACTATACTTAATGGTCACAGTTTCTTATGAACCAGGAACACACAGCTTCCATCCTCTTCCCAAGAGAAAGAAAAATAATTTCTTAATTACTTGGCAAGAGTCAAGAGGTCTTCAGGATCTTGGAAGAGAATTTGACTGACAGTCTCTAGGTACAAATAGAAACAAACAAATCTAAGTGACTCCTGACCCCTAGGCATCTCACAGCTAACCTGTGCCTTAGTTAAACACAATTCCTTGGTTGCACAAAGTGAAAGTTCAGAGTCATTCTCAAAACTAGGAGTGTTAAATTTTGGGGTTGTGGGTTTTGTTTTTTTTTTTTTCTCTCTTTTTCTTTTTTGTTTTTAGCTTTAATTACAGTAGTTGCTGTCATTCTAGCACTTACATAATAATCTCACTTGGTGTCACCCCTTTAAAAATGAGACAGATTTGCACAAAACCTGCTTGGTGACAGCTGTGCCCCATAGGCAGGGCATGTTCCTTTCATTTTGCCACTGTCCCCACTCTGCCCACATCTCTCAATTGTGTTACTTTCTTGTTTCCGTTGATATTTGAGTTTGCAATGCCTGCCCTCCTGCAAAAATGCATGGACCGAATTTGGGTACATGAAGCTGATGACAGATGTTCTCGGAAAGACAGACTAGTCAAATAATCTCCCAATGCAACTGTGATAAGTGCAGGAAGGAGAGGTAGTTGAAATATAAAACCCTAGCTTCAGGGTTAAGGGAAGAAGCATCCTAAAACGTTGTAGTTTCTGGAAAGATCTGAAGGATACAAAGGTGGTAATTGGACAGAAAGGGTACAGCTAGTATTCCAAACAGGTAGAAGCATATACAAAGTCCTCAGGGGGGACAGCAAATGTCCCAGGTTCTGGCTACTACAGCCTCAAAGCAAATCACTCCCAAACTCAGTGGCTTAAAAGAACCGCAGCCGTTTTATTGTTGTTGCTGTGGTTTTTTTTTTTTAAGTCAGAGTCTCACTCTGTTGCTCACAGCCACCACAGCCTCAACAAGCTGCTGGGCTCAGGTGATCATTCCACCTCAGCCTTCCAAGTAGCTGGACCCACAGGCATGCACCACCACACCTGGCTAATTTATTTCTTGCAGAGACGAGGTCTCGCCAAGTTGCCCAGGCTGGTCTTGAACGCCCAGACTCAGGCAATCCTCTCACCTCCGCATCCCAAATGGCTGGGATTACAAGCGTAAGCCACCGCACCCAGCAGAACCACAGTCATTTTATTATCTCTCTTAGATTCTGTGGGTCAGGAATTGGGGAAGGGTTTGGCTGAGAGGGTTTAACTTGAAGTTAGTGATGTGGTTGTAGCCAGATGGTGCCTGGGGCTGGGCCTCGGGGGACCGAGCACCAAGGGGCTGGCTGGGCATCACTCCCTTGATGCAGCTGTATGGCCTGTCCCTGTGGTCTTTCTGCCTGGACTAAGTAGAGCTTCTTCACAATATAGTGACCTTAGAGCGGTCAGACTGTTTACATAGCAGCTGAAGACTTCAAGAGTAAGTATTCCAGCCAGCAAGACAGAACTGCGTCACCTTATGTGACCTCGCCTTGGACATCACACAGGGCTACATCCACTGTGCTTTATTGACTACAAGCGAGACACAAGCCTGTCTGGTCTGAGGGTGAGGGATGGGGGTAGGGGCAGGACAGGAGATCATTGCTGAGTGATCTTTGGAAAACACAGTAGTCGTGGCCCGTGTTCTAGAACTGAAAAGGCCAGCGTGGCTGTCGCTCAACAGATGGGAGCATGATTCAGAGTGAGGCTGGAGATCAGCAAAGGCCAGACAATGCCTGCTTGTAGGCTTCATTTAGGATTTCTGCCTCTGTTGTAAGAGCAGTGAGAAGCCACTGGAGAGGTATTTTTTTATTTGTTTGTTTGTTTTGGTTTTTTTTTTTGGTGTGTTTGTTTTGTTTTGTTTGAATGGGGCTCTGACTCTGTTGCCCAGACTGGAGTACAGTGGCATGATCACAGTTCACCGCAGCCTTAACCTCCTGGGCTCAGGTGATCCTTCCCCCTCAGCCTCCCTAGTAGCTAGGACTACAGACATACCACTGTTGCCAGCTAATTTTTTTAATTTTTTTGTAGAGGCAAGGTCTCACCGTGTTGCCAGGGCTGGTCTGAAACTCCTGGGCTCAGGCAATTCTCTCACCTCAGCCTCCCAAAGTGCTGGGATTACAGGCGTGAGCCACCCGCCTGACTGCTGAAGAGTTTTAAACAAAGTGAGGTGGTCAGATTTGAATTTTGCAAAGATCCTCTGACTAGCTTGCCGAGAGGGGACTGGAGGGAGGTCCAAGTGGGGCTCAGTGAAGTGGCTGCCACAGTCTAGGTGAGAGGGGACAGCAGCCTGGATTTGGGCGAGGGCAGACATGGGAGAGAACTGGATGGATTCAAGGGTGATTTGGGAGAATGTGTAGGACAGTGAACCTGGGTGGGAGAAAGGGGAGAAGGGGAAGAGAAGTATGAAAAATGACTTCTAGCTTTCTAGAAGATATGAATCTTTTTCCCCAGATGTTTTGAGTTTGACGTACCTTGGAGACATTTAAGTAGGAATGGCAAGCAGGCCTGTCTGGAGCTCAGAGGAAAGTCAGGGCTCGAGACACAAAAATGTGTATCACTAGCATTTGAGAGCTAATGGAAGCTTCAGGAACGGATGTTAATGAATGTCAGCCCCCGACGAATTATCCCTGCTCCACTCTCAAGCCTCTGAGCAGAACTTCTAATTATTCAATTATCTGCCGAGTATGTCTGTTTGACTAGGACTATGCGGACAGCCTCCATGGGAGCAGGGACTCAGTCCGTCATATTTACCATGGTATCCCTGGCCCCTAACACAGTGCCGGGGACACAGTAGATGCATGATCAATTTCCATTGATGGCAGAAAAACCACAGTCTCAAGTAACTTTACTAGAGTTCCTAAAAAACCCGCCGGATTGGTTAGTGTTATGTCAGGGTCATCTGTGGGATATGACACACAGGAAACAAGGTTGAGAATTGCTGGTCTAAATAAGTAATTCTCAAGCTTATTTGAATTTTTTTTTTTTTTTTTGAGTCGGAGTCTCACTCTGTCACCCACGTTGGAGGGCAGTGTCATGCTCCGGTCAATGCAGCATCGACCTACTGGGCTCAGGTGATCCTTCTGCCTCAGCCTTCCAAGTAGCTGGAGCTACAGGCATGCGCCACTATGCCCAGCTAATTTTTTGATTTATTGTAGAGATGAGGTCTTGTCAAATTGCCCAGGCTGGTCTCAAACCCATGGGTTCAGGCAATTCTCTCATCTCAGCCTTCCAAGCTGCTGGGATTATAGGCGTGAGCCAAAGCGCCTAGCCAAATTTTTTTTTTCAAGTCGAGATTTCTCTCTGTTGCTCACTCGGGCTGATCTTGAACTCCTCGCTTCAAGCAAACTCCTCCCACCTCAGACTCCTAAGTAGCTGGGACTGTAGGTGCATACCACCAAGTAAGGCTTTGTCAAGCTTATTTAAGGTAGACTGCTCCTCTAGGCTATTTCAGAATCTTAGGGGGATAACAGAAGATATAATGGAAGACCTCATTTACAAAGCAATAAAAAAGAAAAATTTCTAGATAATAAACTTTACTAGAAATATGCACAATCTATGTGAAGAAAAAAATTTTAATTCTACAGAAGGACACAGAAAATATCAAACAAGGAGAAATACACACTATTATCTTGGCTAAGAAGTCTTCTTTGCATCAAGATGTCAATTAATCAGCTGGGCTCGGTGGCCCAGCCTGCAATCCCAGCACTTTAGGAGGCCAAGGCATGAGGATTGCCTGAGCCCACAGGTTCGAAACCAACCCGGGTAACTTGGTGAGACCTTGTCTCTACAATAAATCAAAAATTAGCTGCGTTTGGTAGCGCGCGCCTGTAGTTCCAGCTACCTGGAAGGCTGAGGCAGAAAGATTGCCGGAGCCCAGCAGGTAGACACTGGGGTGGCTGTAAGTGTGCCACTGCCCTCTAGCCTGGGCAACAGAGTGAGACTCCAACTAAAAAAAAGAAGAAATACAAATAGGATTTTGTTTTGGAACAAGATAAACCATGCCTAAATTCGTATGGAAAAATTAACAAGAAAGGATGCTTCATTTTTTAAAAAAATGTTTATTTTAAAGATGTGGGGTACAATTCAGGGTTAGGTATACAAATGTTCATTATGCAGGTACCCTTGTTGAGGTGTGCTCCCTCTCCCCTGGCAGTTTCCTACTACTGCCAATCCCGCTCCTCCTGCCCCTTCCCCAGGCAGTTTCCCACTACTGCCAATCCTTTTCTTATAGTATTACAATAATTGTTCAAGCTGCGCTTATGAGTGAGACCATGTAATACTCAGTTCTTTGTTTCTATGATAGATCACTCAGTATTATAGACTCCATCAAACCAAAAAATTAGCCGGGCGTGGTGGTGCATGCCTGCAGTTCCAGCTACTTGGAAGGCCGAGACAGAAGGATCACCTGAGTCCAGCAGGTCAAGGCTGCAGTGGCTATGAGTGTGCCACTGCACTCCAACCTGGGTAACAGAGTAAGACTCCAAC
>NW_007249738.1:744723-750977 GCF_000164805.1 Carlito syrichta
AAGACTCCAACTAAAAAAAAAAAAAAAAATCTGAACAGACACTTGGCAAAGAGGTTTATAAAGATACAAAGGTGGCAAATCTGCGTATGAAAAGATGTCATCAGGTAAATACAATTAAAACATCTACACACATACATACACACACACACACACACACACACACACACACACACACACACACACACACACTCTCAATAAGATACCATTCATTGTACACTTATTAGAATAGCTAAGACAGGCCAGGTGCAGTGGCTTACACTTGTATCACCAGAGCCTTGGAAGACTGAAGGCAGAAGGATTGCTTGAGCCCAGGATTTCGAGACCAGCCTGGGTAACTTGGCGAGACCTCATTTTTACAATAAACCAAAAAATTAGCTGGGCATGGTGGCATGTGCCTGTAGTTTTAGCTACATGAAAGGCTGAGGCGGAAGGATAACCTGAGCCCAGCAGGGTGAGGCTGCAATGGCCGTGAACATGCCACTGCACTCCAGCCTGGGCAACAGCGTAAGATTCCAACAAAAAAAAAAAGGAAGAAAGAAAATGAAATCACAATATTACAGAAACTTTGGGATGCAGATAAGGCAACACTTAGAGGGAAAGTTGTACCATTAAGTACCTATATTAGAAAAATTCAATCTGCGGACTCAAGACTCCCAAGTAACTGAGACTACAGGTGTGCACCACCACACCCGGCTAACTTTTTGATTTTGTAGATATGAGATCTCATTATGTTGCCCAGACTAGTCTTCAACTACTGGACTCAGGCATCCTCTCACCTTGGCCTCCCAAAGTATTGGGATTACAGGCCTGAGCCATCATGCCCAGCCTAAATATTTGATTATTCTTTTAAATTGCATACATAATTACATATATAATCATTATTCAAAAATAAAACACCTTTTTTTGAGTTGGAGTCTCACTCCGTCACCCAGGCTGGAGTGCAGTGGCATGCTCACGGCCACCCCAGTGTCAATGTGCTGGGCTCAGATGATCCTTCAACTGTCTTCCAAGTACAGAACTACAGGCGCGCGCTACCACACCTGGCTCATTTTTTGATTTACTGTAGAGATGAGGTCTCTCCAAAATGCCCAGGCTGGTCTTGAACCCCCGGGGTACAGGCAATCCCCTCCCCTCGGCCTTCCAAACTGCTGGGATTACAGGCTTGAGCCACCACGCCCGGCCTGGATAATCTTTTTTATTTTTTTGTAGAGACGAGGTCTCACTATGTTGCCTGGGCTGGTCTTGAACTCCTGAGTTCACGAAATCCTCTCGCCTCAGTCTCTCAAAGTGCTAGGATTACAGGCATGAACAACTGTGCCTAGAGAGATCCTGCCTCTTTAAAAAAAAGAATATGTCATCTCATATTTACACAGTCTCCTACTGAGGAACATTTAGGTTGGTGTCATTTGTTGCTATTGTAAACAATGCTTTATCAACATTCCTGCCTGTCTCCTCATGTAATAGGTAGATTCTACATTTTGTATATTTTAATTGACTATTTCCAAAAATATTCATGAGGTATTTTTTTTTTTTTTTAGTTGGAATCTCACTCTGTCGCCCAGGCTGGGGTGCAGGGCACGCTCACGGCCACCCCAGCATCCACCTGCTGGGCTCTGGCGATCCTTCTACCTCAGCCTTCCAAGTAGCCGGAACTACAAGCGCACGCTACCACGCCTGGCTAATTTTTTAAAATATTTATTGTAGAGATAACATCTCACCAAGTTGCCTGGACTGATCTCAAACCCTCGGGCTCAGGCAATCCACTCGCCTCGGCCTCCCAAAGTGCTGGAATTGCAGGCTGAGCCACTGAGCCCTGCCCATGAGGTAGTTTTTATATGTCATATTTGTAGACACGCACATGGGGTCTCACTCTGTCACCCAGGCTGAAGTGCAGGTGCAGCCTTGAACTCCTGGGCTTAAGCAATCCTCCCACCTCAGCCTCCCAAATAGCTGGGATTCCAGGTCCAGCCATCATGCCCAGCTGAGGTGCACTTTTCCAAGGGCTATCTTACCTGTTGATTTTTCATAGATCTATGAATTATAGATATGACTTATGATAACTCTATTCTAATGCTTATAGACCAGTGAAAATGGGGAGTTACATTGTCATTCATTTATTGACTCGATAGATAGTTCAGTATTACTGAATATGAGCTGTGTGTCAGGTACTAAGAACACTGAAATGAACAGGACAGGCAGGTCCTTATCCTCATAGAGGTTACATGAAAAATCTCTCCTTGTTTTTTTCTCCTGGTCTTTTTCTCTCATCTACTGTCCTAAAATATCTTGACAAGGTTTTGTACAGGAATATTATGGGCTCGAGGGTAATTAAGGTGAGAAGTCGTGATCACGAGTTAGTTCTAGGCCAATAAGGTAGCCCCTGTTGGCTTAGCTGACCTGATTATTTCTCAAATTTAATACCAAGTAACCCCATGGGAAAAGCAAATCTCTCAAGATATAAATTTAAAATGTATTTTCAGGCCGAGTGTGGGGGTTCATGCTTGTAATCCCCTCACTTTGGGAGGCCAAGGCAGGAGGATTGCTTGAGCCCAGGAGTTTGAGACCAGCATAGGAAACACACCAAGGTCTCATCTCTACCAAGAAAAAAAGAAAAATTAGCCAGGCATGAGTGAGTAATCTTATAGTCCTAGTTACTTAGGAGGCTCAGGCGAGAGGATTGCCTAAGCCCAGAAGGTTGAGGCTGCTGTGGGCCACTATCATGCCTCTGCACTCCAGTATGTGCAACAGTGAGATCCTAACTCAAAAAATAAATCAGCCAGGCTTGGTGGCTCAGCCTGTAATCCCGCACTTTGGGAGGCTGAGGTGAATGGATTGCCTGAGCCCGCGGGTTCGAGACCCACCTGGGCAACTTGGCGAGACCTCGTCTCTACAATAAATCAAAAAATCAGCCGGGCACAGTAGCACGTGCCTGTAATTCCGGCTACTCGGAAGGCTGAGGCGGAAGGATCGCCAGAGCCCAGCGGCCACTGCACTCCAGTCTGGGCGACAGAGTGAGACTCCAAATCCAAAAAATAAATAAATATAAATAAATAAATAAAACGTGTTTTCATATTTATACTGGAGGCAGAAAGCTAAAGGGAGTCATTCTCCCCATAATGGTGGAAACTTTTTGGTTATGTCAAATAACTTTTGGCTTTGTGCAAGTTGTTTGTCATTGTGAGCAAAAGTGTTCTTGTTATAATTCAAATATTACCCAATTTCTAGACAATATCTTTTTTTTGTTTGTTTTTTGTTTGTTTTTTTTTTTTAGTTGAAGTCTCACTCCGTCACCCAGATTGGAGTGCAGTAGCACGTTCATGGTCATCCCAGTGTCAACCTTGTGGGCTCTGGTGATCCTTCTGCCTCGGTCTTCCAAGTAGCCCAAATTACAGATGTGCAGTACCACGCCCCACTAATTTTTTCATTTATTCTAGAGACAAGGTCTCATCATGTTGCACAGGCTGGTCGTGAACCCCTGAGCTTAGGCAATCCTCTTGCCTCCACCTCCCAAAGTGCTGGGATTACAGGCCTGAGTCACCACTCCCAGGCACACTGTTTTATTACAGTTTTTCAAATTAAATATCTTTTTTTGTTGTTTGAGTTCAAATTAAATTTCTTAATTAAAGTAATATATGTCCATAGTTTAAAGAGTCAAATAATTTTAAGAAGCTTATCGTGAAAACCAATACCCACCCACCTTCAACTATTCCTTCTGGTATTTTTCTTCATATTTCTAAATGACATGCCTATACAGACATTTCTCGATTTTTCTATTTTAGATCTCTTCTGTTGCTTCCCTACTGTGGAATATGAGAATTTACTTCCATAGGTCTGTTCCCACCCTCCTCAACACACAAATGTCCCCTTCTCCCATCCTTCCAATATCTTTGGGTCATAATTATCGCTTCAACTGATATTTAATATTTACATTATGGGCCAGGTGTGGTGGCCTACACCTGTAATACCAGCACTTTGGGATGCCAAGGCGAGAGGATTGCCTGAGCCCAAGGATTCGAGACCAGCCTGGGCAACTTGGTAAGAACTCATTTCTACAAAAAATCAAAAAATTAGACAGGTGTGGTGGTATATGCCAGTAGTCCCAGCTACTTGGAAGGCTGAGGTGGAAGGATCTCCCGAGCCCAGGAAATCGAGGCTACCGTAACCATGGTTGTGCCACTGCACTGCAGTCTGGGTGACAAAGTGAGAGCCCAACTCCAATATAAAAAAATTTTATGATGACTATGTAAGTAGACAATCTCTGACCCATACTGAACATTAGAGTTACATTTCATTTCTTTCTTTTTTTTTTTTTTTTTTTTTGAGTTGGAGTCTCACTCTGTCACCCAGACTGGAGTGCACTGGCCGCTCCTGGCCACCGTAGCCTCAACCTGCTGGGCTCCAGCGATCCTTCCGCCTCAGCCTTCCAAGTGACCGGAATTACAGGCATGCGCTACCACGCCCGGCTGATTTTTTGATTTATTGTAGAGATGAGGTCTCGCTGCCCAGGCGGGTCTCGAACCCGCTGGCTCAGGCAATCCACTCACCTCAGCCTCCCAAAGGCGCGGGATTACAGGCTGAGCCACCGAGCCCGGCTCATTTCATTTCTTATATAACCTCCTCCCACCAAAGTTATTAATTTCCTTGGATTTTTGTTTTCTTCTTTTTTTAGAGACAGAGTCTTGCTTAGTCTCCCAGGGTGGAATGCAATGGCACAATCATTGGTCACTGCAGCCTCTAACTTCTGGGCTCAAGTGATTCTCCTGCCCCTGCCTCCAGAGTAGCTAGGACTACAGACACCCACCATCACATCTAGCTAATTTTTTATTTTGTATTTTTGTAGAGACAGCATCTCGCTATATTGCCTAGACTGGCCTCAAACTCCTGGCCTCAAGTGATCCTCCTGCCTTGGCCTCTGGTTTCTCATTTCCTTGTGTACCAGGCTGTCATTAGGAAATTGTTTCAGCTGATGTTTCCCCATCGGCCTAGGAAGGACTTCTAAAAGAGGTGATTAAAAACTGGTTATAAACCCGGTTCGGTGGCTCAGCCTGTAATCCCGCACCTTTGGGAGGCTAAGGTGAGTGGATTGCCTGAGCCCGCGGGTTCGAGACCCGCCTGGGCAGCGAGACTTCATCTCTATAATAAATCAAAAAAAATCACCCGGGCATGGTAGCACATGCCTGTAATTCCGGCTACTCGGAAGGCTGAGGCGGAAGGATCGCCGGAGCCCAGCAGGTCAAGGCTGCGGTAGCCGGGAGCTGCCACTGCACCCCAGTCTGGGTGACAGAGTGAGACTCCAACTCAAAAAAAAAAAAAAAACTGGTTATAAAGCCGGGCTCGGTGGCTCAGCCTGTAATCCCAGCACTTTGGGAGGCTGAGGTGAGTGGATTACCTGAGCCCGTGGGTTCGAGACCCACCTGGGCAACTTGGTTAGACCTCATCTCTACAATAAATCAAAAAATTAGCCGGGCGTGGTAGCACGCGCCTGTAGTTCCAGCTACTTGGAAGGCTGAGGCGGAAGGATCGCCGGAGCCCAGCAGGTCGAGGCTGCGGTGGCCGGGAGTGGCCACGGCACTCCAGTCTGGGCAACAGAGTGAGACTCCAACTCAAAAAACAAACAAACAAACAAAAACTGGTTATAGCAGTCATAATTGCTAAAATTTGGAAGCAGTTAAGATGGCTTTCAGAAGATGAATGAATAAACTGTGGTCCACCCAATTAAATATTATTCAGTATTTTTTTAAAATGAGTTATCAAGCTATAAAAAGACATGGAAGAAACCTAAATGCATACTACTAAATGTAAGACACCAATCTGAAAAGACTACATACTGTATGACTGCAAATACATGGCATTCTGGAAAAGTCAACTATATGGAAGCAGTTAAAGATCAGTGATGAGCCGGGCTCGGTGGCTCAGCCTGTAATCCCCGCGCCTTTGGGAGGCTGAGGTGAGTGGATTGCCTGAGTCTGCAGGTTCGAGACCCGCCTGGGCAGCGAGACCTCATCTCTACAATAAATCAAAAAATCAGCTGGGCGTGGTAGTGCATGCCTGTAATTCCGGCCACTTGGAAGGCTGAGGCGGAAGGATCGCTGGAGTCCAGCAGGCGAGGCTGCGGTGGCCGGGAGCGGCCACTGCACTCCAGTCTGGGCAACAGAGTGAGACTCCAACTCAAAAAAAAAAAAGATCAGTGGTGAGCCGGGCTCGGTGGCTCAGACTGTAATCCCGTGCCTTTGGGAGGCTGAGGTGAGTGGATT
>NW_007249738.1:751301-759255 GCF_000164805.1 Carlito syrichta
CCAACTCAAAAAAAAAAAAAATCAGTGGTGGGGGGAGATAGGAGGGAGGATGACTACAAAGAGTGACAGTGAGCCCTGGCTCATGCTTGTAATACTAGCATTTTGGGAGGCAGAGGCGAGAGGATTGCCTGAGCTCAGGGGTTTGAGACCAGCCCGTGTTGCGGTTTTTTGGGTTTTTTTTGTTTTTTGAGTTGGAGTCTCACTCCATCGCCCAGGCTGGAGTGCAGTGGCATGCTCACAGTCACCCCAGTGTTGATCTGCTGGGCTCCAATGATCCTTCTGCCTCGGCCTTCCAAGTAGCCCGAAGTACACATGAATGCTACCACACCTGGATAATTGTTTTGATTTATTGTAGAGATGAGGTCTTGCCAAGTTGCCCAGGCTGTTCTCGAACCCATGGGCTCAAGCAATCCCCTCACTTGGCCTTCCAAAATGCTGGGATTACAGGCTTGAGCCACCACACCCAGCCCAGGCTTCCCTTTCTTATGTCATGTGACCTGTTCAGAGCAAGCCTCAGTGGTGGAAGGAGATCATTATTTTTTTTTTTTTTTTGAGTTAAAGTCTCACTCTGTTGTCCAGGCTGGAGTGCAGTGGCACGCTCACAGCTACTGTAGCCTTAACCTGTTGGACTCAGGCGATCCTCCCACCTCAGCCTTCCAAGTAGCTGGAACGCCAGGCATGCACTATAATGCCAGCTTATTTTTTGATTTATTGTAGAAATGAGGTCTCACTAAGTGGCTCAGGATGGTCTCAAACACATGGGCTCAAGCAGTCCTCTCACTTCAGCCTCCCAAACTGTTGGGAGTCACCCTGCTTGGCAGATGTCATTAATTTTTATTAATCAATCAATTAATTAATTTAAAGTTGAGAAAACAGGATTTATTGAGAGGACAGAAAAGCTCCCAGAGCGGGAGGGGACCCAAGGGAGTTGCCCGAAATCATTAATTTTTTTTTTTTTTTGAGTCAGAGTTTCACTCTGTCATCCAGGCTGGAGTGCAGTGGCACACTCACGGCCACCACAGCCTTGACCTACTGGGTTCAGGTGATCCTTCTGCCTCAGTCTTCCAAGTAGCTGGAACTACAGGTGTGTGCTAACAAGCCCAGTTTATTTTTTGATTTATTGTAGAGACGAGGTCTCACCAAGTGGCCCAGGCTGATCTCAAACCCCTGAGCTTAGGCAATCTTCTTACTTTGTCCTCCCAAAGTACTGGAATTACAGGCTTGAGCCACCACATCTGGCTGAAATAATTTTTAAATGAATCTGTAAGTTTTGACTCTTATTAGAATCAAATGGAGCCAAGTGTGGTGGCTCACACCTGTAATCCTAGCACTTTGGGAGATAGACCCTAGAGGATTGCCTGAGTCCAGGGATTCGGGATGAGCCTGGGCAACATGGTAAGACCCTCAAGGCCCCCCTCACCAAAAAAAAAAACAATCAAATGGATTGGCAAATTAATTTGCCAATATTCAACCATTTATGACTCATCAAAATGGCAATTTCACATGGTTCAGCTGAATGCATGGAGATGAACAATTTGATGACTGAGACTGGGGATTCTAAGAGACCAAGAGAATTGCATTACCTGAGAGGGACTCAAAAGGCCACGGGGGCCAGGCTCAGTGGCTCAGCCTGTAATCCCAGCACTTTGGGAGGCCAAGGTGCAGGGGTTGCCTGAGTACGTGGGTTTGAGTCTAGCCCGGGCAACTTGGTGAGACCTCGTCTCTACAATAAATAAATATTAGCCGGGCGTGGTACCACACGCCTGTAGTTCCGTCTACTTGGAAGGCTGAGGTGGAAAGATCTCCGGAGCCTAGCAGGTCGACGCTGGGGTGGCTGTGAGTGTGCCACTGCACTCCAGCCTGGGTGACAGAGTGAAACTCCAACTCAAAAAAAAAAAAAAAGAAGAAGTCACGGGACTCGCCCTAGACTCCACTCAAGGGAGCATGGAGAACTCGCTCCAGCGACAAATGGAACATGCACAGAAGAAACTGTGCATCCAAGAATACATTTGTTTTCTGCCTACACCCCATGGGTCCCATCTGTTCAAGAAATAGCAACAATCCGTTTTCTATGTACTTGTCACCAGTCGATCCACAACATCTCAGAGAAATAGAAATCTCTCAGTAGTTTCCAAACCATCAGGTGCCTGTACATTTCTCTTTTTTATTTTTATTTATTTATTTTTTTGAGTTGGAGTCTCACTCTGTCACCCAGACTGGAGGACATTGGCCGCTCCCGGCCACCGCAGCCTCGACCTGCTGGGCTCCGGTGATCCTTCCACCTCAGCTTTCCAAGTAGCTGGAACTACAGGTGCGTGCTACCACACCTGGCTGGTTTTTGATTTATTGTAGAGATGAGATCTCGCCAAGTTGCCCAGGCGGGTCTCGAACCCGTGGGCTCAGACAATCTACTCACCTCAGCCTCCCAAAGGCGCGGGATTACAGACTGAGCCACTGAGCCCGGCTCATTTCTCTTTTTTATGTGGGAGACATCCCTGACCTTGTGATTATCTGTTCTCCCACTCTAATGGGGATGGGTTTTTCTCTAGACCCCCCAGGCTGCTGTGGCACTGGCTCTTGCTCTGACCTGTTTTCTGGGTTGGATCACCTATTTCCTGGACTCCGTGGGTTCATCTTGCTTGGTTTTCTCCCTCCTGCTCCCCTCACTTCCTGACAAGGGGCTCAGAAGTGAAAAAGTTTGTACTTACTCAGGTTCGGTGGCTCAGCCTGTAATCCCATGCTTTGGGAGGCTGAGGTGAACAGATTGCCTGAGCCCACAGGTTCGAGACCCGCCTGGGCAACTTGGCGAGACCTCATCTCTACAATAAATCAAAAAATCAGCCAGGCGTGGTAGCGCATGCCTGTAGTTACAGCTACTTGGAAGGCTGAGGCGGAAGGATCGCCAGAGCCCAGCAGGTCAAGGCTGCAGTGACCAGGAGCAGCCACTGCACTCCAGTCTGGGTGACAGAGTGAGACTCCAACTCAAAAAAAAAAGAAAGAAAGAAAATGTTTGTACCTTACATATCAGGAAACATTTTGATTCTATTCTCACACCTCATGGATAATTTGGCTGGGTATAGAATGCCAGGTTAGAAATCATTGTCTTGGCTAGGGTTGGTGGCTCAGCCTGTAATCCCAGCACTTTAGGAGGCCAAGGCAAATGGATTGTCTGAGCCAGTGGATTTGAGCCCAGCCCGGGCAATTTAGCAAGACCTCATCTCTACAATAAAAATTAGCCAGGTGTGGTAGCACATGCCTGTAGTTCCAGGTACTTGGAAGGCTGAGGCAGAAGGATCGCTGGAGCCCAGCAGGTCGACACTGGAGTGGCAGTGATCATGCCACTGCACTCCAGTGTGGGCGACAGAGTGAGATTCCAACTCAAAAAAAAAAAAAAAGAAATAATTGTCTTTCAGAAACAGAGTTCTCTCTCATGTAAGAGGAAAATGTGTTCCTTAACTACTTTATACTTAGATGAGAAGCCAACTTTTTTCTTCCTTCTTTTTTTTTTTATTTTTTGAGTCAGGAACTCACTCTATCACCCAGGCTGGAATGCAGTGACATGATCACAACTCATCATAACTTCAACCTCCTGGGCTCAGGTTATTCTTCTGCTTCAGCCTCCCAAGTAGCTGGGACTACGGGTGCATGCCACTACGACTAATTTTTAAATTTTTCTGAAGAGATAGGGTCTCACTATGTTGCACAGGCTGGTCTCAAACTTCTCCGCTCAAACAATCCTCCCACTTCAGCCTCCCAAAGTGCTGGGATTATAGGCATGAGCCACCACACCCGACATTTTCTTCTTTCTTTTCTCGCTCTCCTCTTCCTTCTCCTTCTTCTTTTTGGTAGTAGTACAAGAAAATCCTACATCATCAGGTTTTTAAACTTCAGAGTTGTCAAAAAGCACATAACCATTATCTTAACATAGACTTGTATTTACATAGCAGAACAGGGATTTGGCACTCGAGCTTTCTGTTGTGTTTGAATTACTATTAATGGTAAGAACCCCCTTATATAATCACATATGACTTTTCTTGGTTAAAAACATTTTGCTTAGGCTGGGCACGGTGGCTCATGTCTATAATCCCAGAACTTTGGGAGGCTGAGGTGAGAGGATTGCCTGAATTGATGGGTTCAAGACCAGCCTGGGCAACTTGGCAAGACCTCACCTCTACAGTAAATCAAAAAATTAGCTGGGTGTGGTGGCACATACCTGTAGTTCCACCTGCTTGGAATGCTGAAAACAGAAGGATCGCCTGAGCCCAGTAGGTTGAGCCTGCAGTGACTGTGAGTGTGCCACTGAACTCCAGCTTGTGCAACAGAGTGAGACTCCAACTCAAAAAACAGAAAAAACACATTTTGCTTATATCTTGATAAATGATAAAATGACTTTTATGTCATCCCTAATACTGCAACTCTTCCTCTTAATTTTCTATTTAAAGAAATATTTTAGGCTGGGCATGGTGGCTCATGCCTAGAATCCCAGCACTTTGGGAGGCTAAGGTAAAAGGATTGCCTGAGCCTACAGATTTCAGACCACCCTGGGCAACTTGGCAAGACCTCAAAAAAATTAGCTGGGTGTGATGGTACATGCCTGTATTTCAAGCTACTTGGAAGGCTAAGGTGGAAGGATTGCCTAAGCCCATCAGGTTGAGGCTGTAGTGGCTGTTGAGTGTGCCACTGCACTCCAGCCTGGGTGACAGAGTGAGACTTCAACTCAAAAAATTCTCTCTCTCTCTCTCTCTCTCTCTCTCTCTCTCTCTCTCTCTATATATATATATATATATATATATATATATTATATTGCTGGGAGTGGTTACTCACACCTGTAATCCCAGTACTTTGGGAGGCCGAGGCTAGAGGATTGCCTGAGCCCAAGGGTTCAAGACCAGCCCGGGCAACTTGGTGAGACCTCATGTCTACAATAAATCAGAAAACTAGCCGGGCATGGTGGTAGGCACCTATAGTTCCAGCTACTTGGAAGGCTGAGGCAGGAGGATTGCCTGAGCCTAGCAGGTTGGGGCTGTGGTGGCCGTGAGCAAGCCACTGTACTGCAGCCTAGGCAATAGAGTAAGATGCCAATTCGGGGGAAAAAAAAGTTATGGTGGTGAAATTCATATAACAGAAAATCAGCTGTTTTGTCATGAACAAAGTGATGACATTAAGTACATTCACAATGTTGTACAACTACAATCTCTATGTAGTTCTAAAAGAGTTTAATTGCTCCCAAAGGAAACCTGGCCCCCATTAGGCACTTACTCTCTGTTCTCCCCTTTCCCAAATCTCCAGCTACCTCTAATCTACTTTCTGTTACTATGGATTTATTTATTCTAGATATTTCTTACAAATGGAGTAATACAACTTGCAACCTTTTGTGTCCAGCTTCTTTTACTTAGCACAATATTTTCAAGGTTCCTCCACACTATAGTATGTATCTGTACTTAATTCCCTTTTATGGCTAAATAATATTTCAGTGTATGAATATACCACTTTTTTTTTGAGTTGGAGTCTCACTCTGTCACCCAACTGGAGTGCAGTGGCCACTCCCGGCCACCGCAGCCTCGACCAGCTGAGCTCCGGCGATCCTTCCACCTCAGCCTTCCAGGTAGCCGGAATTACAGGCATGTGCTACCACGCCCGGCTGATTTTTTGATTTATTGTAGAGATGAGGTCTCACTGCCCAGGCGGGTCTCGAACCCGCGGGCTCAGGCAATCCACTCACCACATTTTTTCTTTGAGTCAGGGTCTCACTCTATTGCCCAGGCTGGAGTATAGTGGTATGATCCTGGTTCACTGCAGCCTTCAACTCTTGGACTCAAGCAATCCTCCTGCCTCAGCCTCCCAAGCAGCTGGGACTATAGACATACACCACCACACCTGGCTAATTTTTAAATTTTTTGTAGAGACAAGATCTTGCTATGTTGCCCAGGCTGGTCTTGAACTCCTGGGCTCGAGCGATCCTCCTGCCTCTGTCTCCTAAAATGTTGAGATTACAAATGTGAGCCACCACACCTGGCCAGATATACCCATCTTTTTTTTGAGTTGGAGTCTCACTTTGTCGCCCAGAGTGGAGTGCAAGTGGCATGCTTATGGCCACTGCAGCCTCGACCTGCTGGACTCAGGCGATCCTTCCACCTCAGTCTTCCAAGTAGCCGGAACTACAGGCCTACACCACCATGCCCAGCTAATTTTTTGATTTATTGTAGAGACAAAGTCTCGCCATGTTGCTCAGACTTGTCTCGAATTCCTGAGCTCAGGCAGTCCTCTCGCTGCCGCCTCCCAAAGTGCTGGGATTATAGGCTTGAGCCACTGCGCCCAGCCCATCCTGGTGATCCTAACATTCACATAGGCAATCGAAGACCTGGGCCTACAGTTGCAGGAACTTCTCATTTCCTGAGACTTCTCTTCCATTCCACCTCCTATATCCATATACTGGGTCTTGATAGCAACAACAAATATACCTAAAACCTCATTCTGTAATCAGACCACAATTGTTCCAGATTCCATAATTTTTATTTTTTTGGTAACCTTTATCGCCTTCCATCGAACCCCACGTTGGACGCCAAAACTGATACGGATTTTTCAGGTCAGCCTGGGCTTTTAGAGTGTCAGCTCAATGGGTCAGCCAGCCAAACCTCAGAGAGGATTGTCTCAAGGAGCTGGCAAGCCTAGCCCCCAGAAGTGTCGGCTCTAAAGAACTGGCAAGTCAAGCCCTGAGAGTGTTGCTGGTTTGGTGGGCTGGCAAGCCTAGCCCCCAGAGTGTCTCAGCTTCGGAGTCTCGCCTTCTTCCAGCAACTCTTCTGGTTCAGCCGGCACCATTGGCTGGCAAGCCAGCCTCTAGGGTGCACAGCTCTTTGGCTCCAACCATCTTCTGTAGCAATTCAGGTCGCAGCTCTTTGGGGTTGTGGTTCTCCTCTCATGTCCAGGAAGAATGAGGGACACGAACAGCCGGAAAGTGAGAAAGCAGGATTTATTGAGAGGACAGAAAAGCTCCCACAGTGGGAGGGGACCCGAAGGGGTTGCCCCAGATTCCATAATTTAGTGACTCACTTAGGACCCTTCTAGCTCATCAGAACTCCAGTCTGTTTTCCTACCTAATTTCTCCCCTTCCATCATCTTTCTCCATCCTTCATGTTGAATTCCTTAGTCAGTCACTGTTTTTTTTTTTTTTTTTGAGTGGACATCTCACTCTGTTGCCCAGGCTGGGGTGCAGTGGCACATTCACAGCCACCGCAGCCTCGACCTGCTGGGCTCAGGTGATTCTTCTCTGCCTCAGCCTTCCAAGTAGCTGGAACTACAGGCACACACCACCATGCCTGGCTAATTTTTTGATTAATTGTAGAGAAGAGGTCTCACCAAAATGCCCAGGTTTGTCTCAAACCCATGAGATCAGACAGTCCTCTTACCTCGGCCTCCCAAAGTGCTGGGTTTATAGGCATGAGCCACTGTGCCTGGCCAGTCAGTAACATTTTATGATCCATCATTTCAAGAACATTCTGTCTAATAACTTAATCGCCCATGATAATTTATATTTTGATTGTACTTGTCTATCAAAACCACTGCCATTTGCTTTGTCAGTGTCTATAGTGGAAAACTCACTCATCTTTCCCAAACCAAACAATAACCCACTTACATCTGAACCAATCTTCTTCCTGTTACCATGAAGTGGTTGCTGTCTCTCCCATACAAGCCAATCCTATTTCCTTCTCTCCTTCATATGAACCTTATGCTATCATTGAGTCATTCTCGTCTAAATAGCTCTGACTAGATCCTTCTGATCTTTTTTTTTTTTTTGAGTTGGAGTCTCACTCTGTCGCCCAGACTGGAGTGCAGTGGCCGCTCCTGGCCACCGCAGCCTCGACCTGCTGGGCTCGGCGATCCTTCCACCTCAGCCTTCCAAGTAGCTGGAACTACAGGCGCGTGCTACCACGCCCGGCTAATTTTTTTTTTTAAA
>NW_007249738.1:759275-760021 GCF_000164805.1 Carlito syrichta
CCCGCTCTTTTTTTTTTTTTTTTTTAGTGAAGTTTCACTCTGTCTCCCAGGCTGGAGTGCAGTGGCATTCACAGCCACCCCAGCATCGACCTTCTGGGCTCCAGCGATTGTTCCGCCTCAGCCTTCCAAGTAGCCAGAACTACAGGGACGTGCTACCACGCCCAGCTAATTTTTTATTTTACTGTAGAGACAAGGTCTCACCAAGTGTCCGGCTGGTCTCGAACTCACAGGCTTAGGTTATCCTCTCACCTCGGTCTCCCAAAGTGCTGGGATTATAGTCTGAGCCATCAAGCCTAATCTTTCTTTAAACATTTTCAAATCTAGCCAGGTGTGGTGGCTCATGCCTGTAATCCCAGCACTTTGGGAAGCTGAGGTGAGAGGATCTCTTGAGGCTAGGAGTTTGAGACCAGCCTGGGCAACATAGCAAGACTCCATAAATTACATTTTAGCTGGGCGTGGTGGCTCAATCCTGTAATTCCAGTACTTTGGGAGGCTGAGGTGAGAGGATTACCTAAACTCAGGGGTTCGAGACCAGCCTGGGCAACTTGGCAAGATGTCGTTTCAACAATAAATCAAAAAATAAGGCCAGATGTGGAAGTGTGTGCCTATAGTTCCAGCTACTTGGAAGGCTAAGGCAGAAGGATCACCTGAGCCCAGGAGGTCGAGGTTGCAGTGGCCATGAGCATGCTACTGCTCTCCAGCCTGGGCCACAGAGTGAGACGCTGTCTCAAAAAAAAATTTTTTTT
>NW_007249738.1:760041-761030 GCF_000164805.1 Carlito syrichta
AAAATCATTACAATAAAATAATTGGTTCCAATGCTATACTATTTAATATGAAGTGATTCGTTTTTCACTATGTTGTAAAAAAGTGTTGGTCGAGTTGCTGGTATGTGATCTGCGAGACGTCTCCGAGTGCAAAGGGTTAAGAGTAATAAAGAAAAAATGAATAATCATAGTTAGGATACAGAATGATAAAAAATATGTTTTGTAGCCAGGTGTGGTGGCTCATGCCTGTAATCCCAGCACTTTGGGAAGCTGAGGTGAGAGGATCTCTTGAGGCTAGGAGTTTGAGACCAGCCTGGGCAACATAGCAAGACTCCATAAATTACATTTTAGCTGGGCGTGGTGGCTCAATCCTGTAATTCCAGTACTTTGGGAGGCTGAGGTGAGAGGATTACCTAAACTCAGGGGTTCGAGACCAGCCTGGGCAACTTGGCAAGATGTCGTTTCAACAATAAATCAAAAAATAAGCCAGATGTGGAAGTGTGTGCCTATAGTTCCAGCTACTTGGAAGGCTAAGGCAGAAGGATCACCTGAGCCCAGGAGGTCGAGGTTGCAGTGGCCATGAGCATGCTACTGCACTCCAGCCTGGGCCACAGAGTGAGACGCTGTCTCAAAAAAAAATTTTTTTTAAAGACATAAAAAACATTCTGGGGCTGGATGTGGTGGCTTGTTCCTGTAATCCCAGCACTTTGAGAGGTCAAGGCAGGAGGATTGTTTGAGGCCAGGAATTCAAGACCAACTTGGACAACATAGCAAGACCCCATTTCTATATTTAAAAAAACAAATAGCCGGGCTCGGTGGCTCAGCCTATAATCCCGCGCCTTTGGGAGGCTGAGGTGATTGCCTGAGCCCACGGGTTCAAGACCCGCCTGGGCAGCGAGACCTCCTCTCTACAATAAATCAAAAAATCAGCCGGGCGTGGTAGCACATGCCTGTAATTCCGGCTACTTGGAAGGTTGAGGCGGAAGGATCGCCGGAGCCCAGCAGTTGAG
>NW_007249738.1:761050-768884 GCF_000164805.1 Carlito syrichta
GGGAGCAGCCACTGTACTCCAGTCTGGGTGACAGAGTAAGACTCCAACTCAAAAATAATAAATAAATAAATAAGTAAATAAATAAATAAATAAATGAAAAACATTCTCAAGCCTATTTTATCTAAAAAGCAAAAACAAATAAAAACAAAAACTCTTAATCCTCTTTTCCTTACTGCTCTATCCCATTTCTTTCCTTCCCTTCCCAACCAAATTTCTTGAGAGGTTTGCAAAGACTCTACTAAAACATGTCATTAAATCCAGTGGACACTTTCAGGTCTCATGTTGCTTAATCTTTCAGTAGCATTTGACAGGGTCTGTCACTCCCTCCTAGAAATAATATCCTCTCTGGGCTTCTGGATCCTACTTTATTATACTTTTTATCCTACTGATGAGTTCTCAAAATGAGTTACAGTAAGTTCCCTACTTACGAATGAGTTCTGTTCCAAGAGAGTGTTTGTAAGTACAATTTGTTTATACATTCAACAAAGTTACCCAAGGTACCCAACTAACAGAATCTGCTATATAGTTCTGTACTTTATTTATTTATTTTTTATTTTTAAGTTGGAGTCTCACTCTGTTGCCCAGTCTGGAGTGCAGTGGCCGCTCCCGGCCACCGCAGCCTCGCCTGCTGGGCTCCGGCGATCCTTCCGCCTCAGCCTTCCGAGTAGCTGGAATTACAAGCATGCGCTACGATGCCCGGCTGATTTTTTTGACTTATTGTAGAGATGAGGTCTCGCTGCCCAGGCGGGTCTCGAACCCGCGGGCTCAGGCAATCGCCTCACCTCAGCCTCCCAAAGGCGCGGGATTACAGGTTGAGCCACCAAGCCCGGCTTAGTTCTGTACTTTAATAGGTTCATCATACTTTTCACATGAATACACAATAATACATAAACAACAAACACCAAAAATAAAGAAAACATTTTTTAAAAATTGGAGACAGCTTTATTTGAAGCATGGGCACAACGGAGTTCTTCTTCCCCCGTGGTCCTGGCAGCGTCGGCCTCAGGCTGGGGCAACCACCAGTGTCCTCGGCAACCTTGATAGCAAGGCGGGTCCGGAATCTCGAGAGGGCAAGAAAACATTTTAAATTTGACAGTATAGTACCTTGCTTGCACATAACAATGTACACCACACATGTAAACTGACTTGCATGATTGGATATGTGAATGCAAGTTCACATCTTTGAAAGTTTGCAACTTAGGTCGGGCGTGGTGGCTCAAGCCTATAATCCCAGCACTTTGGGAGGCCAAAGTGAGGGAATTGCCTGAGCCCACGGGTTTGAGAACAGCCTGGGCAACTTGGCAAGATTTCATCTCTACAATAAATCAAAAAATTAGCCAGGCATGGTAGAGCACACCTGTAGTTCTGGCTACTTGGAAGGCTGAGGTGCAAGGATTGCCAGAGCCTAGTAGGTTGACACTGGGGTGGCCGTGAGTGTGCCATTGCACTGCACTCCAACCTGGGAGACCGAGTGAGATGCCAACGCAAAAAAAAAAACCAAAAACAGTTTGCAACTTGAAGTTTCATATGTAGGCAACACTGTATATGACAGTGTTTTGCAAAGTCTGAGCACTGTAATTAATATAAATCATTAATATAGGTGGGGCTCGGTGGCTCAGCCTGTAATCCCAGTACTTGGGAGGCCGAGCAGAGTGGATTGCCTGAGCCCATGGGTTCAAGACCTGCCTGGGAAACTTGGCGAGACCTCATCTCTACAATACATCAAAAATTAGCCAGGCATGGTAGCATGTGCCTGTAGTTCTGGTTACTTGGATGGCTGAGGAGGAAGGATTGCTAGAACCCAGCAGGTCAAGGCTGTGGTGGCCGGGAGCGTGCCACTGCACTCCGGTCTGGGCGACAGAGTGAGACTCCAACTCCAAAAAAAAAGAAATCATTAATATAACTCTTGTCAGTCATATAAAGAAATGAATGTATATGGAGCAAAGTTAGAAGGAAGACTGGAAGGCAAAAGTGATAGTTTTATTGAAATGGTAGGATATAGGTTTTTTTTTGTCTTTCTCAAATTTTCTTTAGTATTCTTTTTTTTTTTTTTGAGTCAGAGTCTCACTCTGCCACCCAGACTGGAGTGCAGTGACAGGATCATAGCTCATCACAGTCTCAAGCTCCTGGACTTAGGCAGTCCTTTTACCTCAGCCTCCTGAGTAGCTGGAACTACAGACACATGCCACCAACCCTGGCTAATTTTTTTTTTTTGTAGTGACAAGGTCTTGCTATGTTGCCCAGGCTGGTCTCAAACTCCTGGCCTCCAGCAATTCTCCCACCTCACCTTCCCAAAGTGCTGGGATTATAGGTGTGAACCACCATGCCCAGGCCTAAATTTTCTTTAATATTCTTAGAACAGTGTTTCATACTATAAATTTGTGTTTAAGCCGGGCTCGGTGGTTCAGCCTGTAATCTCGTGCCTTTGGGAGGCTGAGGTGAATGGATTGCCTGAGCCCGCGGGTTCGAGACCTGCCCTGGCAACTTGGCGAGACCTCATCTCTACAATAAATCAAAAATCAGCCAGGCGTCATAGCGCATGCCTGTAGTTCCAGCTACTCGGAAGGCTGAGGCGGAAGGATCGCCGGAGCCCCGCAGGTCGAGGCTGCGGTGCCCGGGAGTGGCCTCTGCACTCCAGTCTGGGTGACAGCATAAGACTCCAACTCAAAAAAAAAAAAAAATTTGTATTTAAGTATGATCAACATACAATAATAGTGTTTTAACAAGAAATATAGGCAACTCCCTCGGATCCCCTCCCACTGTAGGATCTTTTCTGTCCTCTCAATAAATTCTCCTTTCTCACTTTAAAAACAAATAAAAAAACCCAATAAATATAAATCACACAATTTTTTAAAGAGAAAAATCAACTTTTAGCCCCAATTGTAAGAATATAAATGTTGGATATGGTATGGAAAAGTTGGTTCAGCTATGGGAGGAAATGAGAAGCCTGGAAGGAAGACGTTAATGATACTCACAGGTCCCAGAGAGAGGACCACGGCATGCCACTAAAGGCTACAGGGGAGGCACTAGGTTTTGGTCAGGGGCAGAAGAGTGGAGTGAGGGGAAAGCTTGAGCCAGACTCTTTATTGGGGTCTCCTTAGGAAAGCCAAGGCAGGGCAGAATAAAGAGTTCGGGACTGGCTAATTTGAATAATTCCAGAGGGCTTTGGGCTATAGGGGTGGTGTGTAGTTGTCTGGTCCCTGGTCCTGGGATTATTTAGGGCAAGGGAAATATTGACTTGCCATGTGAGAGTTAGCTAAGGGACGGTTGGTTGGTTTGCATATATGAAGGACACATTCTGAGCCTTTTGCTGTCTCTAAGGATTGGGCAGGCTTAGAGGGTCTCTCCTAGGCCAAAAAGCATTTTCAGATGTCAAAGCATCACAAAATAGAGGAAAAAAATTTCTTTTCTTTTTTTTTTTTTTTTTGAGGCAGAATCTTTCTCTGTTGCCTGGGCTGGAGTGCTGTTGCACAATCATGGTTCACTGCAGCCTTAACCTCCTGGGCTCAGGCAATCCTCCCTCCTCAGCCTCCCAAGCAGCTGGGACTATAGGCATGCATCACCACACCTGGCTACTTTCTTATTTTTATTTGTTAATTTTTAAAAATTTTTTTCGGTTGATGTCTCACTCTGTCGCCCAGGCTAGAGTGCAGTGGCACACTCACAGACAGTGCAGCCGAGCTCAGTTTTCCAAATAGTTGGAACCACAGGTGTGCACTACTACACCTGGCTTATTTTTTAATAAATTGTAGAGATGAGGTCTCACCAAGTGCCCAGGCTGGTCTCGAACCCGTGGACTCAGGCAATCATCTCACTCAGCCTCCCAAAGTGCTGGGGTTACAGGCTGAGCCATCGCACCCAGCCTTCTTAATTTTTTTGTTTAGACAAGTTCTCACTATATTGTCCACACTGCTCTCAAACTCCTGGGCTCAGGAAATTCTCCCGCTTTGGCCTTCCAAAGTGTTGGAATTACAGGTGTGTACTGTGCCCAGCCAGAAAAAAATGTAAAAACATGATTAATACACCTTCCAGGGAAGTGCACTGCTCTTTCAGATACTAACCTGATATTGTCCATCAGATGTTAGAAAGAGGGCTAGTACTTAGAGATGAGGCTGAGAGCCAGCATCACAGTTGCAGCTGTTGCGTGCCTAGATCAAGGACTGCCAACAATATTACCTGGGCTAAATATCCTCTATGCTTAGAAGAATAGCATTACCCAAGACAAAGTATACTAGTGAAGCAAAAGCTGGTGGAGGGTGTAGGCATGATCTGGGTTTCTCAAACAGACCAGCCGGCTTGACAAGTTATTTTATAAGACTTAGAAGAAAACAAAAGGAAGTCAGTGCTGGTGGGTGGGAGAAGGCACATCCCTTGGTCTTTATCAGTTCTTAGGAGAAAAGAGGAACTATGGCTCAGTTAATGTTGTGGTAAAGGGCTGTCATGGCAAAGAACTCGGGTTTTATTTACAGATGTCCTTAGATTCAAATTCTACAGTGGCCACTCATTGATGTCTCAGGACAATTCCAATTGATAATAAATAACATTCTTGGAGCATTATCTATAACCAGGCACTGTTTTGTCTTTTCTTTTCTTTATTTTTTCTTTTGAGTCAAAGTCTCAGTTTGTCACCCAGGCTGAAGTGCAGTGGCATGCTCACAGCCACCCCAGCCTTGACCTGCTAGACTCAGATGATCCTTCTGCTTCAGCCTTCCAAGTAGCTGGAACGACAGGTGCATGCCACCACACCCAGCTAATGTTTTGCTTTATTATAGAGATGAGGTCTCACTAAGTTGCCCAGGCTGGTCTCAAACTCTAGGCTCAGGCAATCCCCTGGTCTCTGCCTCCCAAAGTGCTGGGATTACAGGCGTGAGTCATTGCGTCTAGCTCTTTATTTCTTTTTTTTTTTGAGTTGTAAGAGTGAGCACTGTTTTTTGTTTAACTTTTTAAAAATCTTATTTTACTTTGGGAGCACTGCTTTAAGTGCTTTATATATATTAATGAATTTAGCTCTCCTAACAATCCTATGAGGCATGTGTTATAACTGTCTCCATTTTATGGATGCTGAAATTGAGGCACAGAGTAAAGTCTCTTGCCCAAGATCATCAGGCATTTGTTGAGTGGAGAAGCTGCCTCCAACAGAGCCTGCCTTATATCTCATATCTGTCCACTAAATTCCTTTTCCCACTTACATTAGCCGGAGTTAGTTTCTGTTGCTTGTGATCAAAGAACCCTAAATGATGCAATAATTTGCATAATCCTTCCTGCCTGTTGTCACACACATACAAATAATCTAGTGCCAAGTAAGTGGTAGATGTTATTCATATTCAATGAGATATAAGAAAGATTGTAAAAGCCGGGCTCGGTGGCTCAGCCTGTAATCCCACGCCTTTGGGAGGCTGAGGTGAGTGGATTGCCTGAGCCCGCAGATTCGAGACTCGCCTGGGCAACTTGGCGAGACCTCATCTCTACAATAAATAAATAAAAAAAAAAAAGAAAGAAAGATTGTAAAGACTGAAAGATTAATGTTAAAGTAAGTTAACTGAGAAAGGATAAATCTTCACTGGAAATTAGCATACAAATTCAAAAAAAATCTCAAACTTAAGAGAAAAGTGATTTAGACAGTTTTTTTTTCCTCTAAACCATTTGAGAGTGAATGTGACTTGACTACTCAATATCTGCTAGCAGCTTAGTGGGCATTTTTATAACAAGGACATTCTTCTACATGATACAGTCATCAAAATAAAAAAATTAGCCAGGCGCAGTGGCTCACACCTATAATCCCAGCACTTGGGAGGTGGAGATGAGAGGATTGCCTGAGCCCAGGTTTGAGACCAGCCTGGGCAACTTGGTGAGACCTTGTCTCTACAACAAATAAAAAAATTAGACGGACATGATGGCTCATGTCTGAAGTTCCAGCTACTCAGAAGACTGAGGAAGAAGGATTTCCTGAGTCCAGGAGGGTGAGGCTTTGGTGGTTGTGATCGTGCCACTGCACTCCAGGCTTGGTGACAGAATGAGACTTTGACTAAAATAAATAAATAAATAAATAAATAAAATTAGAAGCAATTTAAAAAAGACACATGACTATCACCTAGCCCTGAGAAGACTGACTTTTTTTTTTTTTTTTTGAGTTGGAGTCTCACACTCCATTACCCAGGCTGGAGTGCAGTGGCACACTCATGGCCACCCCAGCATCGACCTGCTGGGCTCTGGCGATTCTTCTGCCTCAGCCTTCCAAGTCGCTGGAATCATAGTCTTGCACCACCAGAAACAGTTCCTCAGCCTTCGTTGACTTTCTTGCCTCTGACACTTTGAAAGACTGCAGGCCGATTCCTCTGTAGCATGGTCCTCCTTTGGGGCATCCTCCTGATAAGAGTCAGGTTATGCATCTTTGGTGGCAAAATCACAGAGATGACTGTGCCTGGTTAATTTTTGATTTATTGTAGAGACAAGGTAGCCCAGGTGGGTCTCGAACCTACAGGCTCAAGGAATTCACTCATCTCGGCCTCCCAATGTGCTGGGATTACAGGCTGAGCCACTGAGCCTGACCTGCCTCTTTTCTTATTGTAGTTGTCTTGACGGGTATGAAATGATAGTTTCTTGTGGTTTTATGTACATTTCCCTAGTGATTAATGATGCTGAATGTTGTTTCATGTGTTTATTAGCCATTTGCATACCTTTTTTGGAGAAATGTCTATTCAAATCCTTTGTCTGTTCTTATTTTATTTTTTTTAGTTGGGGTCTCCCTCTGTCACCTGGGCTGGAGATCATTGGCATGATGGCAGCTTACCACAGTCTGGACTTCCTGAGCTTGGGCGATCCTTCTGCCTCAGCCTTTCAAGTACTTGGGACTACAGGCATTATCACCACACCCGGTTAATTTTTTGATTTTTTGTAGACATGAGGTCTTGCCAAGTTGCCCAGGTGGGTCTTGAACCTGCAGGCTCCTGCAATTCATTCGCCTCGGCCTCCCAAAGTGCTGGGATTACAGGCTGAGCCATTGAGCCCAGCCTGCCCATTTTTAAATTGGGTTATTTGTACTTTACTGTTGAGTTATAAAAATTTTATTATATTCTGGATATCTTATCACAGATATAACGTGCAAATCTTTTCTCCCATCTGTGGGTTGTCTTTTTACCTTCTTGAGAGTGCACTTTCTTTTTTTTTCTTTTTCTTTTTTAAGTCAGAGTCTCAATCTGCCTCCCAGGATGGAGTGCAGTGGCACACTTACAGCCACTGTAGCCTCAACCTGCTGGGCATAGGTGATCCTTCCACCTCAGCCTTCCCAGTAGCTGGGACTACAGGCATGTGCCACCATGCCTGGTTAATTTTTTGATTTATTGCAGAGACGAGGTCTCAACAAGTTGCCCAGGTTGGTCTTGAACCTGTGGGATCAGGCAATCTTCTTGCCTCCACCTCCCAAAGTGATTACAGGTATAATTACAGAGTACTCGTTCAACATGATTTTAAAATTTTTGGAAGATAACCAACTTATCTGTTTTTTGTTGACTGTGTTTTGATGTCATAAAAAAAGTCATTTTCAAATCTAATGTCTTGAGGCTTTTTCCCTGTGTTTTCTTCTAAGAGTTTTATAGTTTTACCTCATATATTTAGGCCTTTGATCCATTTGGATTAATTTATTACTTCAATTTTTTTCTCTTTTGCATGTGGATATTGAGATTTCTCAACAACATTTGTTGAAAAGACTGCCTAAGCCAGGCTCAGTGGCTCAGCCTGTAATCCCGCACCTTTGGGAGGCTGAGGTGAGTGGATTGCCTGAGCCCGCGGGTTCGAGACCCGCCTGGGCAGGCGAGACCTCATCTCTACAATAAAT
>NW_007249738.1:768933-776456 GCF_000164805.1 Carlito syrichta
CCGGGAGCGGCCACTGCACTCTAGTCTGGGTGACAGAGTGAGACTCCAACTCAAAAAAAAAAAAGACTGCCTAATATTATTACGCAGTCATAAAGAAGAACAAAATCATGAACTTCGCCGGGCTCGGTGGCTCAGCCTGTAATCCCGTACCTTTGGGAGGCTGAGGTGAGTGGATTGCCTGAGCCCGCGGGTTCAAGACCCCCTTGGGCAACTTGGCGAGACCTCATCTCTACAATAAATCAAAAATTAGCCGAGTGTGGTAGCGCGCACCTGTAGTTGCAGGTACTTGGAAGACTGAGGCGGAAGTATCACTGGAGCCACAGGTCGAGGCTGCGGTGGCCGGGAGCGGCCACTGCACTCCAGTCTGGGCGACAGAGTGAGACTCCAACTCAAAAAAAAAAAAAATCATCAACTTCACAGCAACCTGGGTGGACTTAGAGCCTATAATACTGAGTTATTTTTCACAGAAACAGAGAACTGAGTATCACATGTTTTCACTCGTAAGCAGACCTTGAACAACTATTGTAACGCTATAAGAAAAGGATTGACAGTAGCGGGGAAACTGCCGGGAGGGGAGAGGGAAAGTGGGATTGGCAGTAGTGGGAATCCATCTGGGAAGGGAGGGCACACCTCATCAGCAAGGGTACCTGCATAATGAATATTTGTATATCTAACCTTGAATTGTATCCCACATCTTTAAAAGAAAAAAAGAAAAAAGAAAAGACTACCCTTCCCTTGTTGAATGGTCTTGGCTCCTTGTTGAAAATCACTTGACTGGACAGGCACGGTGGCTGTAATCCTAGCACTTTTGGAGGCCGAGGTAAGAGGAGACCAGGGGTCCAAGAGCAGCCTGGGCAACTTGGTGAGACCTTATCTCTACAACAAATCAAAAAATAACCGGGGTGTGGCAGCACACACTTGCAGTTCCAGCTACTTGGCAGGCTGAGGTGGAAGGACTGCCTGAGTCCAGCAGGTTGAGCCCATGGTGGCCATGAGTATACCACTATACTCCAGCCTAGGTGACAGACTCCAACTAAAAAAAAGAAAAGACAATCACTTGACCCTATGTAAGGGTTTATTTCTGAACTCTGTTGTGTTTCATTGATCTGTATGTTTTTATATCAGTACCACACTATTTTGATCACTGTAGCTTTGTAGTAAGTTTTTTTTTTGTTTATTTTTTTGAGTAGGAGTCTCACTCTGTCACCCAGGCTGGAGGGCAGTGGCATGCTCCTGGCCACTGCACCCTTGACCTGCTGGGCTCAGGGGCTCCTTCAGTCTCAGCCTTCCAAGTAGCTGGAACTACAGGCACATGCCACCATGCCCAGCTAAGTTTTTGATTTATTGTAGAGATGGGGTCTCACGTTGCCCAAGCTGATCTCGAACCCATGGGCTCAGATGATCCTTTCACCTCAGTCTCCCAAAGTGCTGGGATTATAGGCGTGAGCCACTGTGCCTGGCCAAGTTTTGTTTGTTTGTTTTTTTTATTTCTTTAGATTGGAAAATATAGTTTATTTAGAAAGTAAATTAGAGAGAGGGGATATGAGAGAGAGAGAGAGAGAGAGAGGAGATTCACCTACCCAAGATAAGAGAAGGGGCCAAAACTTAGGCCTGGCCATAGCTCGGAAAACACATGGCCAGACGGTAGTTTAGCAAGGCAATGGCTGTAGTAAATTTTGAAATCAAGAAGTATGAAACCTCTAATTTTGTTCTTCTTTTTCAAAAATTTTTTTGGCTATTTGGGGTACCCTTGAATTTTACGATGGATTTTTCTATTTCTGTAAAAAATGTCACTGGAATTTTGAGAAAGATTGGGCTGAATCTATAGATCTTTTTGGGTAGTATGGACATCTTAACAATATTAATTGTTCCACCCTATGAACGTGGGATGTTTTTCTATTTATTTGTGCCTTTAAAATTTTCTTTCAGGAACATTTCATAGTTTTTATGTAAAATGCTCTCCCCACCTTGGTTATGTTTATTCTCAGTATTTTATTTTTTTAGAGACGAGGTCTCACCAAGTTTTCTGGGCTGGTCTTGAACCCATGGGCTCAGGCAATCCACTCACCTCGGCCTCCCAAAATGCTGGGATTACAGGCTTGAGTTACCGCACTCGGCTTGCTTTTTTTTATTCTAAGTATTTCATTATTTTTGATGTTATTGAAAATGGATTTGCTTTCTTAATTTCCTTCTCAGGTTGTTCATTAGTGTACAAAATGCAACTGATATTTGTGTGCTAATTTTGTATTCTATAACTTTGCTAAATTAATTAGTTCTAACAGGGTTTTTTGTGGAGTCTTAGAATATTCTACATACATAATCATGTCATATGCTAACAGAATTTTCTTTCTTTCTTTCCAATTTGAATGCCTTTATTTCTTAATTCTTTTTCTTGACTAATTGCTCTGGCTGGGACTTCCAGGGCTATGTTAGATCAAAGTAGCAAAGGCAGACATCCTTGTCTTGCTCCTGATCTTAGAGGAAACTTTGTTTTGTTTTGTTTGTTTGTTTTACATATTCCATCACACTTTGGGCATTTCCTTCTCTCTGGCTCAACAAGATGTTCCAGAATAATCTTGTACTTTTCCTGTCCCAGCCCTGGAATTAGTCATTTCTCCAAGAATCCTGCTTCCTTTTATTGCAGAATGGCATCTTAAAAGCCCAGATCTGGAAGCCAGACATGTTTATTGCTGTTGAGTTATTGTTTCCAGATCCTCTAAGTAGAAAGAGCTGGGGAACGTAGGGAGTGGCATGCTGATATATGGGCTTAGCAATTTATCAGGGAAGTGGGGAAGGAGAATCTGTATTGATTTGTAATGTTTGCCAATTTCTATGGTGTAAAAATTCACATCATGGCTGATTCACGCTACCAACAGGGTGTCATTGAACACTGGGGAGACATGCTCATGATGACTCTGAGTCAGTATGACCTGGGTCCAGCACATTACTGAATGTATTTCACATACATACACGCACACACCACACATTTGCATCTATAGTTATTTCTACATATACTGAAAGCCATGAGTCCACCCCAATACCTCTGATGATTCTGATCCAACATCACAAGGTCCATTCTAGTTTAAAAAAAAATTTTTTTTTGTCTGAGTCTCACTCTGTCACCCCAGCTGGAGTGCAGTGGCATGATCATGGCTCATGGCAGCCTCCACCCCCTGGGCTCAGGCAATCTTTCTGCCTCAGCCTCTGAGCAGCTGGGACTACTGGTGCGCACCACCACACCTGGCTAATTGTATTTTGTTTTTTTTTATAGAAACAAAGTCTTGCACTGTTGCCTAGGCTGCACTCAAAATCCTGGGTCCAAGAAATTCTTCCACTTCAGCCTTCCAAAGTGCTGGAATTACAGATGTAAGCCACTGCCACTAAATCCAACTTATTTAAAAATTTTGTTACACAAATAATGTATGTTTATTAGAACAAAATGAGAAAATATAGATAACACTAAGAGGAAAAAAATTACCTCTGATGCCATACACAGAGGTAAGTTCTGCCAATATTCTATGGCATATCCAAGCAGTCTTTCATATGAATATATATATATATTTGAGTTGGAGTCTCACTCTGTCACCCAGAATGGGGTACAGTGGCCACTCCCAGCCACCGCAGCCTCGACCTGCTGGGCTCCGGCGATCCTTCCGCCTCAGCCTTCCAAGTAGCTGGAACTACAGGTGCGTGCAACTACGCCCAGTTAATTTTTGATTTATTGTAGAGATGAGGTCTCACCAAGTTGCCCAGGTGTGTCTCGAACCCGTGGGCTCAGGCAATCCACTTACCTCAGCCTCTCAAAGGCGCAGGATTACAGGCTGAGCCACCGAGCCCGGCCATATGAATATTTTATTATCAGGAAAAAGTGGCACTCTGCCCCACATACTGTTTTGTAACTTTATGTTTTATTCTAACAATAGGTTGCAAACACATTTACAAGTCAACAAATACACTTTTAAAACGTGACTCACAGTAGCTGAAGGTATCTGGTCTTTAATTATTAGATGTTTCATTTGCTTGTGGTGATTATAATCAATGTTGCAATGAACACTCATATTTTAAAATGTGCCTACTTATCTAATTAATTGACTCCCACTGAAAACTTTTTTTTTTTTTGAGTTGGAGTTTCACTCTGTCGCCCAGGCTGGAGTGCAGTGGCACAATCATGGACTACCGCAGCCTCGAGACTTGCTGTACTCAGGTGATCCTTTCCCTTCAGCCTTCCAAGTAGCTGGAAATACATGCGCACCACCATGCTCAGCTAATTATTTTTTGGTTTATTGTAGAGATGAGGTCTCCTAAGTTGCCCAGGCTGGGCTCCAAACCCTGGGCTCAGGCAATCCTCTCGCCTCAGTCTCCCAAAGATTACAGGCTTGAGCCACTGCCCCCAAACTCCCACTGGAAAATTTTAAGGATAGTTAGATGAACCATAATTCAGGTTTAGGAAGCAGGTAGGTGAGTTGGAAGAAGTAAATCCAATTTCGCCTTTCTACCTTACTTAATCCTCCTAACAGCCACATAAAGTAGATAAAAACATCACCACTATTTCAAACTTTCCTTTCTTTTTTTTTTGACACAGTCTTGCTCTGTCACGCAGGCTGGAGTACAGTGGTTCGATCATAGCTCACCACAGCCTTGAACTCCTGGACTCAAGTGATTCTTCCATTTCAGCCTCCCAAGTAGTTAGGATTGCAGGCTCATGTCACTGTGTCCAGCTAATTTTTAACTTTTTTGTAGAGATAGGGTCCCTCTATGTTGCCCAGGCTGGTCCTGAACTTCCAGCCTCAAATGATCCTCCTGCCTTGGCCTCCTAATGCACTAGGATTATAGACATGAGCCACTGTGCCTGGCCAAAACTCTGTTTTCAAAAGGTGAGGTAGAAGAAATCAAATAAAATGGAGATGAAGAATTTAAAACCAAGGAAAGGTAAGATTTGCCCAAGGAACACGGAAAATGTCCAGGTAATGGCCATCTATGCCTGAGTCAGAAGATTTGGGACCATGCCCAGGAGAAAATGCTTGGTCAGAAAGACCCAGAGTCAAATGTCTGCTATCCCGACTGGTAGACAGGTAAGCTACTCACTCTCTGAACCTTGACTTCCTCATTTGTCAAATGGAGCTAGCTCTTAGAGAGAGGTATGAGGGTGAGATAATGGCTGTGACACACCAGATACAAATTCCATTCTCTTGCTTTTCTTCTGACCCACATTTGTCAATCAAGTTTAACCTCATAACCTAATCACCTCCAAAGGCTCCACCACCTAATACATCACATGGCTTGGGATTCCTTTTATCTGTTTTCTTTTTTCCCTTCTTCTTCTTTTTTTTTGAGTCGCGGTCTCACTCTGTTGCCCAGGCTAGAGTGCAGTGGCATGATCACGGCTTACCACAGACTTGACCTCCTGGGCTCAAGTAATCCTCTTGCCTCAGCCTTCTAAAGTACTGGGATTACAGACACACATACCACCATGGCTGGGTCATTTTTAAATTTTTTTGTAGGGACAAGGTCTCATTATATTGCTCAGGCTAGTCTCGAACACTTTGGCTCAAATAATCCTCCCGCCTTGACCTCCCAAAATTCTGGGATTACAGGCATGAACCACCATACCCGGCCTTTTCTTTTCTTTTTTGTAGAAGTAGGGTCTTGCTGTATTGCCCAGTCTGGTTTTGAACTCCCTTCCTCAAGTGATCCTCTTGCCTTGACCTCCCAAAGTGCTGGGATTACAGTCATGAATCACTATGCTTGGCCCATTGGAGTTAGGATTTCAACACATGAATATTAGGGGGCCACAAACATTCTGTCCACAACAGAAGGAACGATGGCTCAATTAGGATTAGATTCAGTTGCCTACGACAACAAAACAACAGTGGTTTCAACAATACAGCAGATAATTTGGCTTCACATCAGTGAAGTCTGAGGTCAGCAGTTCAAGGCTTACACGGCTGTTTTGTTCCCCAAAGGCCTTGAAAACGCAGGCTTCGCTGGGCACGGTGGTTCATGCCTGTAATCCCAGCATTTTGGGAGGCGGAGACAAGAGGATTACCTGAGCCCAGGGGTTCGAGACCAGCCTGGGCAACTTGGTGAAAATTTGTCTCTACATAAATAAAAAAACCAGCCAGGCTTGGTGGCACATGCCTGTGGTGCCAGCTGCTTGGAAGGCTGAGGCAGAAGGATTGCCTGAGCCCAGCTGGTCCAGGCTGCAGTGGCTATGAGTGTGCCACTGCCTTTCAGCCTCCTGCAACAGAGTGAGATGCTGACTCAAAAAAAAAAAAGAAAAGAAAATGCAGGCTTCTTCTAGTTCTCTGATCCGCCCTCCCCCTCCTGCCGGGCTCCGGCAATCCTTCTGCCTCAGCCTTCCAACTAGCTGGAACTACAGGCACGTGCAACCACACCTGGCTAATTTTTGATTTATTGTAGAGATGAGGTCTTGCTAAGTTGCCCAGGCGGGTCTCGAGAGTGAGAGTGACAGCCTTCCATCCATCCATGTTCATTCCCATTAGGGAGCCTTGGCACTGCTGTTCTCTTTTCCTAAAAATCTCAGCTGGGTGTCTCTTTATCTGCCTTCAAGTCTCAGCTTTGGAACGTGGTCACCTTCTCAAAGAGACCTTCCCCGATCACACCTGCCTTCTTTTCTTCGTCTCACTTTCCCCTCCATATCACCTGGTTCTGAGATCTACCAGCTGTGTGATGTCGGGCAGTTTCCTTGATTGCTCTGTGTCTCAGTTTCTTCACCTGTAAAATGAGGATATTGTGGCACCACAGTAGCCAGGGGCGGTGGCTCACACCTGACATCCCAGCACTTTGGAGGCTGAGGCAAGAGGATTGCCTGAGCCCAGGAGTTTGAGGCCAGCCTGGGCAACATGGTGAGATTTTGTCTCTACAATAAATCCAAAAATTAGCCCTCGTGGTGGCTCACCTATAGTCCCAGCCACTCAGGAGGCTGAGGCGGAAGAATAGCCTGAGCCCAGCAGGTCGAGGCTATAGTGGCCATGATGGTGCCACTGTACTCCAGCCTGGGTGTCAGGGTGAGACTCCAACTCAAAAAAAAAAAAAAAATCACACCATAGAAAGGTTATACTACAGATGGATGGGAGTGGTTAGCTGTTGGGAGAAGGGGGGAAATGAGATGGTGATGTCCAGTGTCTACATCAGAGCTTGGAACAAAGTAGGATCTCAATAATATTTGTGGAATTCATGAAAATATTACATTAACAAATTGATCCTGGCCAGGCTCAGTGATTCAGCCTGTAATCCCAGCACTTTGGGAGTCCGAGGCGAGTGAATCGCTTGAGCCCGTGGGTTTGAGAGTAGCCCGGGCAACTTGGTGAGACCTCATCTTTACAATAAATCAAAAATTAGCTGGGCGTGGTAGTGCGTGCCTGTTGTTCCGGCTACTTGGAAGGCTGAGGCAGAAGGATTGCTAGAGCCCAGCAGGTCGAGGCTAGGGTGGCCATGAGCATGCCACTGCACTCCAGTTTGGGTGACAGAGTGAGACTCCGACTCAAAAAAAAAAAAAAAAA
>NW_007249738.1:776836-783369 GCF_000164805.1 Carlito syrichta
GGCTCTGGCAATCCACTCACCTCAGCCTCCCAAAGCGCGGGATTATAGGCTGAGCCACCGAGCCCAGTTTATTTTTTTAGCCATGAGGTCTAGCTATGTTGCCCAGGTAGGTCTTGAACTCAAGCAATCCTCCCTTCTCAGCCTCTCAACTTGCAGGGATTACAGGTGTAAGCCACCGTGTCTGGTGCTTTTCAACTTCTCTGATCTCCAAGGATCTCAGAGGACTTGCTCATTTTTGGGCAAATCTTTCAAGATGTTCACATCCACCTCAACCTTATCCACTGAAATTCATTTTGGGGAATTAAGATGTGAAGAAGGCTGGGATTTGGTCCCATCTAATGAATAGATAATGATGCTGCTGTCCTTAGGGGACCATGGTGGTGTAGGGGAATCCAGTCTGCAGGCGCCAAGATTTTGTCAAGTATACCTAACAATGCAATGCCTCGTGCTGTGACAAGTGCAGACAGGTCATCTGGGGAGGATGAGGTCTTATCTGTAGCTGGAGATTGCCAGAGCTGCTAAGGGAAATGGCATTTCCAGGGAAGTTTTGCTTCCTTAGTAACATTGCACAAAACTCTCCTGACAGCAGAGGCATTTCTTTAAAAGTTGCCTTAGCCGGCCAGGCGTGGTGGCTCACATCTGTCTTCCCAGCACTTTGGGAGGTGGAGGCCAGGGGATTGCCTGAGCCCAGAGGTTCAACACCAGCCTAGGCAACCTGGAGAGACCACATCTCTACAATAAATCACAAAATTAGCCAGGCGTGGTGGTGCCTGCCTGTGGTTCCAACTACTTGAAAGGCTGAGGTGGAAGGATCAACTGAGCCCAGCAGATCAAGGCTGCGGTCTTGATGACAGCCTTGGTGACAGCCTTGGTGAGTCAGAATGAGACTCTAACTCAAAAAAAAAAAAAAGAAAAGAAAAAGAAAAATTAATTAATAAAAGTTGCCTTAGGTCTTGGTACATCTTTTTCTCCGTTGCCCAGGCTGGAATGCAGTGGCACGCTCCCGGCCACCCCAGCGTCTACCTGCTGGGCTCCAGCAATTCTTCCACTTCAGTCTTCCAAGTAGCTGGAACCACAGGTGCACGCTACCACGCCCAGTTAATTTTCGATTTATTGTAGAGACGAGATCTCGCCAAGTTGTCCGGGCTGGTCTAGAACACGTGGACTCAGGCAATTCACTCACCTCGGCCTCCCCAAGTGCTGAGTTTACAGGCTTACTTTATTTTATTTTTAATTTTATTTTAGGCTGAAGTACAGTGACATAATCATGGCTCACCACAGCCTTGAATTCATGGACTCAAGCAATCCTCCAGCCTTGGCCTCCCAAAAGTACTGGAATTACAGGCAGAAGCCACCACACCCAGCCAAGCTCTACCTTTTGAAGGGAGGAAATCAGAGAATCTATGGACTTATTTGAAAAGCACCATAATAGGTGATGGAAACTTAAAAAGCAAAGAGAATCCTAAATATTAAGGAATAGCAAAAGCACCAAGCAGCCCAAGAGCTGGGGGTGGGGGGCACAATGGGAAGAATCTACAATGATTAAAACCAAGAAGTTGAGAGATGGGGTCCTCTGTAGAAGGGGCGCCACCCAACTGCTTCCAAGTCTCTGAGCACAGAAGGTTCTTCCAGGACTGGGACCCAAGCCTCTGAGGAAGAGGCGTGTTCAGGTGGTGCTGGTGCTCTGCGAGGTACAGAAAAGCAGATTCTGTGAGTCTGTGAGTCTGTGAGAAGAAAAACGAAAAAGCTGCAAACCAGAGTGAACTGCCACTTGCAGGAAGAAGAGCGGCTGGAGTGACACTCCCAGGAACGCGAAGAGGAGACCAGGTCCCCCTCCACCTCCAGCTCTCGACTCTCGCTCACACGCGTCCCCTGCTGGCGGATCCTAACCAGGAGGTCCATGACCATGTAAACGTGGTTTGCAGAGTCCCGCCCCAGCTCAGAGCAGTGTACTACCATTAGTTTGAAGATGGCCATCGATTAATAACTGACACGGATCATTCATCTGAAAAATATTGGATGAAACTTCACGAAGACTCAAAGAACAAAAGCTTGTGTTCTCCAATGCCATATTGTATTCTTCCTACCCAGAGGTTTTCCCTCTTACTAAAAAGCTGTTGTAAATCCTTCCTAACAGTATTGTTACTTTATAAATGAGCAAACTCATACCAAGTTACCAAGGCAACACAGTGAGAGGCAGAAGAAGGGTTTGAGCCAAGGCTGCTAGCCCCAAAGCCCATCCTTTTAACCACTATGCTATAGCGCCTACATATGAGGGGGACTCAAGAAAACCCGGAATGTAGTTATAAAAAATTGTGTATTTGGCTGGGCTCGGTGGCTCAGCCTGTAATTGCGCTCCTTGGGAGGCCGAGGTGAGTGAATTGCCTGAGCCCGCGGGTTCGAGACCCGTCTGGGAAACTTGGTGAGACTTCATCTCTACAATAAATCAAAAAATTAGCCGGGCGTGGCAGCGTGCGCCTGCAGTTCCAGCTCTTTGGAAGGCTGAGGCGGAAGGATCGCCAGAGCCCAGCGGGTCGAGGCTGCGGTGGCCAGGAGCGGCCACTGCACTCCAATCTGGGTGGCAGAGTGAGACACCAACTCAAAAAAAAAAAAATTGTGTATCTATTCTTACATGTTTAAACTTAAGTCATCTTCAAAGTACTCTCCGTTAGATGCACTACACCTAACGAGATGCCTTTTTCATTGCTCAAAACGGTTTTGAATGTGTCCATTTTGATGCCTTTTAGTGTTTCCGCTGTTTTTGGTTTCACCTCTTCCATACTGGCAAAACTTTTCACTTTGAGGACTTTTTTCATCCGAGGAAATAAACCAAAAAAAAGTCGCTTGGGGTGAGATGGGGAGAATAGGATGGGTGGGACAGGGGTGTCATGCTGCTTTTGATCAAAAACTGTCATCCCAGCACTTTGGGAGGTGGAGGCCAGAGGATGGCCTGAACCCAGGGGTTCAACACCAGCCTAGGCAACTTGGAGAGACCACGTCTCTACAATAAATCAAAAAAGCAAAAAGAATCCTAAATATTATGGAATAGCAATAGCACCAAGCGGCCCAAGAGATGGGGGGGACAATGGGAAGAATCTACAATGATTCAGCATGGTGTGGGCAGATGTGCTGGTAAATCACCCATTGTGAAATGGGCAAAATGCATTGACTTTCCAAAAAAAAAAATTCAATAAAGCTAAATGCAGACTCTCACAATGCTAGTTGGTACACTGACAACAGGTTCCCAGAACACTTACCTAATGGGGGAAGCCTGTACTACAAGGGGCCTGCCATCCAAATGATGATTCTGGTTTTTTTGGGGGTCCCCCTTGTATATGAATTGTAGCTTGTATTTTATTTAATTGCAGAGAATAGATGAATAAAATGTGGGAAGTCCTAATCAGAATGTTAGTGGTGGTTTAAATGAAAGAACTAAAACTATAGGTGTCAACATGATAGATTTTTTTTTTTGAGTTGGAGCTTTTGCCTCCCAAAGTGCTGGGATTACAAATATGAACCACCGCTCCTAGCAACAAAAAAATTTTTATAGCTCTTACAATGTCCCAGAAACTGTTCTTTTTAATTTATCTTATTTTATTTATTTGTTTTTTTATTTTTTGAGTTGGAGTCTCACTCTGTTGCCTAGACTGGAGTGCAGTGGCCACTCCCGGTCACCACAGCCTCGACCTGCTAGGCTCCGGCGATCCTTCCACCTCGGCCTTCCAGGTAGCTGGAACTACAGGCACGTGCTACCACACCCAGCTCATTTTTTGATTTATTGTAGAGATGAGGTCTTACCAAGTTTCCCAGGCGGGTCTCGAACCTGCGGGCTCAGGCAATCCACTCACCTCAGCCTCCCAAGGCGCAGGATTACAGGCTGAGCCACCGAGCCCGGCTATTTATCTTATTTTAAATATGAGGTCTCACTATGTTGTTCAGGCTGGTCTTGAACTCCTGGGCTCAAGTGATCTTCCTGCCTCATTCTCCAAAAGTGCTGAGATTACAGGTGTGAGCCACAACACTTGGTTGAGAATTTCTCTAGAAATGGAACTTCTTAGTTCCATTTCTTTTTTTTTGAGTCAGAGTCTCCCTCTGTCACCCAGGCTAGAGTGCAGTGGCATGCTCATGGCCACTGCAGCCTCAACTTGTTGGATTCAGGTGATCCTTCTGCCTTGGCCTTCTAAGTAACTGGAACTACAGGTGTGCACCATCACACCTGGCTGATTTTTCTTGTTTATTGTAAAGACAAGGTCTCATCAAGGCAATCCTTTCATCTCCACCTCCAAAAGTTCTGGAATTACAGGCATGAGCTACTCTGACTCAAAAAAAAAAAAAAAAAAAAAAAGAGAAAGTATAAATCCTTGCCAAATAAACAACAGATTTTTTCTGAGTTGGAGTCTCACTCGGTCGCGCAGGCTAGAGTATAATGGCATGCTCATGGCCACCCACTGGGCTCAGATGATCCTTCCACCTCAGCCTTCCAAGTAGCTGGAACCACAGACAAGTGCCACCATGCCTGGCTAATTTTTTGACTTCTTGTAGAGACAAGGTCTCACTAAGTTGCCCAGACTGGTCTCAAACCCCTGGTCTCAGGCAATCCTCTCGCCTCAGACTCCCAAAGTGCTGGGATTACAGGCTTGAGCCACTGTGCCCGGCCAACAACAAATATTTTTTAAGGATAAATATATCCAAATATTTCATGGGACATACTTATTGAAAGGACATAGTAGAGAATTAATATAGCTAAAGAGCAGCCATTTTAACACTACCTAGTTGTCATGTTTTTCCAGCAGTTCACTTTACCCTCTAATCCAGTGGCCAAGGACAGAACCGGTTTCTCAGAAGTAGCCCTTCATAGTTGTTTTACAGCCCCCTCCCCAGCTTGTTGTATACTAATTAGCTTTTCTATTTTAAGTATTTGCCTCTGCCCATGAGATCAAGTTAACCTAATCATCCCTTCGTGTCCTTCCTGACACAGACCACATCACCATGGCAGCAATTTTGTGACTAACCCAGCCATCTGCCTGCTGTCCATCACCTGACGTCAGTACCTGCATTCACCTGCCTCTTTGTGATGATGTGGAGCAGACCACTACCCAACCACCTTAAAGACCTGCCCCCATCAAAGGGGAATGTTTAAAGTCTTTGACTCTGAGTGGCCAGTTGCCATTTCCTTGCTAAGCTATGGTCTGGCCATGTTCTTTGAGCTATGGCCAGGCCATATTTCTTGGCTTTGGCCCCCTTCCCTACCTCGGGGAGGCAAATCAATCTCTTTCTCTGTAGTGTACTTTTTACATAAACTATATTTTCCAATCTAACTTCTGTGCAATTCTTTGCATTTTTACCGTGGCTCTGGATTGCAAACCAGACATTTCCCCATTGGGCCTAACCTAACATTTGGAGGTCCCGCTGGAATATATATTTTATATATATATATATTTTTTTGAGTTGGAGTCTCGCTCTGTCACCCAGCCTGGAGTGCAGTGGCCGCTCCCGGCCACCGCAGCCTCGACCTGCTGGGCTCCGGAGATCCTTCCGCCTCAGCCTTCCAAGTAGCTGGAACTACAGGCGCGTGCTACCACGTTCAGCTAATTTTTGATTTATTGTAGAGATGAGGTCTCGCCAAGTTGTCCAGGCAGGTCTCGAACTCGCGGGCTCAGGCAATCCACTCACCTCAGCCTTCCAAGGCGCGGGATTACAGGCTAAGCCACCAAGCCAAGCTGGAATATATTTTAACCTAACATTTTTGGAGGTCCCACTGAGATCTTTTCTTATTTTTTATTTTGTTTATTATTATAAAGATGTGGGGTACAATTCAAGGTTAGATATACAAACGTTGATTACACAGGTACCCTTGTTGATGAGGTGTGACCCTCCTTCCCCTAGCAGTTTCCCTCAACTGCCACTCCCATGCCCCCACCAAGATCTCTAACCTAACACATATTAAAAATTTTTGAGGCCAGACGTGGTGGCTCACAAGTGAAATCCCAGCACTTTGGGAGGTGGAGGTGAGAGGATTGATTGCCTGAGTCAAGGGGTTCAAGATTGGCCTGGGCAACTTGGTGAGACCTCATCTCTACAATAAATAAAAAAATTAGCTGGACATGGTAGTGCGTGCCTATAGTTCCAGCTACTTGGAAGAGGCAGAAGGATCACCTGAGCTGAGGTCAAGGCTGTGGTGGCCATGAGCGTATCACTGCATGCTAACCTGAGTGACAGAGTGAGACTCTGACTCCAAAAATAAAATCTTTTTTTTTGGTTGTGGCCAGTGGCTTATGCCTGTAAATCCAACACTTTAGGAGGCCAAGGTAGGAGGACTGCTTGAGCCCAGAAGTCCAAGTCCAGCCTGGGCAACACAGCGAGACCATGTCTCTACAAAAAAATAAAACACGATTGAAGTATGATAACCATCAAGATTGTTTGACTGCTGGGCTCGGTGGCTCAGCCTGTAATCCCGCGCTTTGGGAGGCTGAGGTGAGTGGATTGCCTGAGCCCGTGGGTTCGAGACCCGCCTGGGCAGCGAGACCTCATCT
>NW_007249738.1:783612-784474 GCF_000164805.1 Carlito syrichta
TCGGTCACTGCACTCCAGTTTGGGCGACCGAGTGAGACTCCAACTCAAAAAAAAAAAAAAAGATTGTTTGACTTAAGGGCAGAATTTACAGCAAGTACTTGCTCTTACACAGGAGCAATTGATAAACTGGAAATCTTAGAGGCATTTTCAGAACGGGGGTAAATCAGAACCCAAGAACTCTCTGTTGCATGGGGAATGGATCGAAGGGAGGCAAGAAAAGTCAGGGAGTCAAGTGGGAGGCTGTTGCAGACCTCCAGTTGGGAGAAGGTGGTGACTTGAACTTGGTTTGGTGGCGGTAGAGGAAAAGAGAAGTGGACAGAAGGTGACTCAGCTTGAGCCTCTGTTGTCCATCGTCAGGTCCAAGGGATTTCACTTGATGTGATTGGATAGACTTCAGGAGGCTGATGCCAATTTCATGTCTATGTGCTTATGAGATGTGTCATTTAGGATCAGTAGGGAAAGAAACACTGGTCTAGGAAGTAACACCCAATAAAGTGTCAGGTATTCTTTATTCACACATCTCAGTGTCTGAAGGTAGGATATGAAACATCCTTCCGTCACAACCACCATCCAAGAACATCTGAGGCTATGATATAGCCTCAAAAAAATAACAAGTGTTGGTGAGGATGTGGAGAAATTGGAACCCTCATACATTATTTTATTTTTTTATTTTTTTGAGTTGGAGTCTCACTCTCACCCAGACTGGAGTGTAGTGGCCACTCCCAGCCACCACAGCCTCGACCTGCTGCGCTCCGCCGATCCTTCCACCTCAGCCTTGCAAGTAGCTGGAACTACAGGCACGCGCTACCACACCCGGCTGATTTTTTTGATTTTATTGTAGAGATGAGGTCTCACCAAGTTG
>NW_007249738.1:784610-785157 GCF_000164805.1 Carlito syrichta
GCAGTGGCCGCTCCCGGCCACCGCAGCCTTGACCTGCTGGGCTCCGGCGATCCTTCCGCCTCAGCCTTCCAAGTAGTTGGAACTACAGGCGTGCGCTACCACGCCTGGCTAATTTTTGATTTGTTGTAGAGATGAGGTCTCGCCAAGTTGCCCAGGCAGGTCTCGAACCCGCGGACTCAGGCAATACACTCACCTCAGCCTCCCAAAGCGCTGGGATTACACGCTGAGCCACTGAGCCCGGCCATTATTTTATTTTTTAATTAAAAATAAAAATTTGGGGTGGTTTAGAGATGGGGTCTCTCTAGGTGGCCCAGGCTAGACTCAAACTCCTGGGCTCAAGTGATCCTCCTGTCTTAGCCTCTTGAGTAGCTGGAACTGTAGGCAAACACCACTGCATCCAACTCTTTGTATATTATTAATGGGAACGTAAAATGGTGCATCCACTCTGGAAAATGGTTTGGTGGTTCCTCAAAAAGCTAAACAGGCCGGGCTCGGTGGCTCAGCCTGTAATCCCAGCACTTTGGGAGGCTGAGCTGAGTGGATTGCC
>NW_007249738.1:785177-787681 GCF_000164805.1 Carlito syrichta
GGGAGCGGCCACTGCACTCCAGTCTAGACGACAGAGTGAGACTCCAACTCAAAAAAAAAATTAGCCGGGTGTGGTGGCACGTGCCTGTGGTTTCAGCTACTTGAAAGGCTAAGGCAGAAGGATCACTTGAGCCCAAAAGGTCAAGGCTGGAGAGGCCGTGAGCATGCCACTGCACTCCAGTCTGGGTAATGGAGTAAGACTCCTATTAAAAAAAGAAAAGAAAAGAAAACAGGTACCGCGCGTGGTGGCTCAAGCCTGTAATCCCAGTGTCACTGTACTGTAGCCTGGGCAACGGAGTGAGACTCTGACTCAAAAAGAAAAGAAAACAGGTATTCAAATAGATTCTTGAACGACAGTATTCATTACTGCGTTATTCACAGTAGCCAAAATATGGAAACAACCCAAGTGTCCATCAACAAATAAATGAATAAATGTAATGAGGCATATACATGCCAAGCAACATATTCTGCCATAATGAAGTTGTGATCACACCACCACATGGATGAACCTTGAAAACATTACACAAGTGAATTAAGTCAGACACAAGTGACAGACATTGTATAATACCATTTACCTTAAACATGGAATAGGTCAATGAATAGAGACAGAAAGTAGGTTAGAGGTTACCAGGGGCTGGGGGAAGAATGGAGAGAAGGAGTTATTGCTTAATAGTTACAGAATTCTTGTTTGGGGTGATGAAACAACTTTGGAAACAGACAGTGGTGATGGTTGCATAATCTTGTGAGTATAATTCACACCACTGAACTGTACACTTAAAAATAATATAATTGCCCAAAAAAGAACAACTGAACCTACTTTCATGGTACAACTTCAACTCTATTACAAGTAGAAAGTATTGATATGGAAGGAGCAAACAGCTGTGTAGAAATATAGACAGGGCAGCCATGGTGGCTCACTCCTGTAATTCCAGCACTTTGGGAGGCAGAGGCGAGAGGATTGCCTGAGTCCATGGGTTTGAGACCAGCCTGGGCAACATGGTGAGACCTCATGTCTAAAATAAATTTAAAAATTAGCTGGGTGTGGTGGCATGCATCTGTAATTCCAGCTACTTGGAAGGCTGACGTGGAAGAATTGTTTGAGCCCAGCAGGTCAAGGCTGTGGTGGCTCTGAGCATGCCACTGCACTCCAGCCTAGGTGACAGAGTGAGACTCCGACTCAAAAATAAAAAAAGAAAGGGATATAGACAGTCCTAGATGGCTTCATATAGGAGATATTTTGAGAATGTTGCCAAGGGGAAGTAATTATGAAGATTTAAAATAAGTAAGATGTTCACAAGCAGAAATGAGAGGAAAGTTTTTGGTGAGCTTTGAGAGTTACTGTCCTAAGAACCCAGGAGTCACTGTCTGAGTTATATTCTTGGGTCTGTTGTTAACTGGCTCTGTGACCTTGGGATCTCTCTGGGCTTCATCTGTAAAATGGTGATAGTAATGATACCTCCAGCCGATGGTTGCTGTGAGGATTAAGTAGTTAATACATGTAAAAGTACCTAGATTAGGACTGGCACATAGTAAATGTTATGTGTTAGCTATTCTTTGTTATTGTTCATATATGCTTCCATTTTTATTCAAAAGCAAGTTTAGGAGATGTTTCTACTGATCTGACAGAGGTACTAATATTTTTGTTTGTTTTTGTTTTTTTGGAGTCAGAGTCTCACTCTGATGCTCAGGCTGGAGTGCAGTGGCACACTCAAGGCCACTGCAGCCTCAACTTGCTGGGCTCAGGTGATCCTTCTGCTTCAGCCTTCCAAGTAGCTGAAACAATAGGCATGTGCCACCATGCCCGGCTTATTTTTTGATTTAGTGTAGAGACAAGGTCTCACTATATTGCCCAGGCTGGTCTTGAACCCGTGGGCTTGGGCAACCCTCTCGCCTCTGCCTCCCAAAATGCTAGGATTACAAGTGTGAGCCACCGTGTACTGCGCAGTACTAATGTACTAGTGTTATGGGCTGAATCATGTCCCCCCAAAAAGACATGAAGTCCTAACCTTTAATATCTCAGAATATGACCTTATTTGGAGATAGGGTCTTTAACAGAAGTATTCAAGTTAAGAAGAGGTGGCTGGGCATGGTGGCTCATGCCTGTAATCTCAGCACTTTGGGAGGCTGAGGTGAGAGGACTGCTTGAGCCAGGAGTTTGAGACCAACCTGGGCAACATAGCGGGACCTCATCTCTACAAAAAATGTAAAAAAAATTATCTGGACATGGTAGTGGTAGTCCCAGCTACTTGGGAGGCTGATGCAGTAGAATTGCTTGAGCCCAGGAGTTGGAGGCTATGATGAGTCGTGATCATGCCACTTCACTCCAGCCTGAGCAACAGGGTGAGACCTCGACTCAAAACAAACAAAACAAGCTGGCTCAGTGGCTCAGCCTGTAATCCTGCACTTTGGGAGCCTGAGGTGAGTGGACTGCCTAAGCCCACGGGTTCGAGACCCACCTGGGCAACTTGGTGAGACCTCATCTCTACAATAAATCAAAAAATTAGC
>NW_007249738.1:788006-788403 GCF_000164805.1 Carlito syrichta
GAATCTCACTCTGTCGCCCAGACCGGAGTGCAGTGGCCGCTCCCGGCCACCACAGCCTCGACCTGCTGAGCTCCGGTGATCCTTTCCGACTCAGCCATCGAAGTCGCAGGAACTACAGGCGCGTACTACCACGCCTGGCTAATTTTTGATCTATTATAGAGATGAGGTCTCACCAAGTTGCTCAGGCGGGTCTCAAACCCACGGGTTCAGGCAGTCCACTCACCTCAGCCTCCCAAAGGCACGGGAATAAACTATATTTTAAAATCTAACTTCTTGCAATTCTTTTTTTTTTTTTTAATTTTTTATTTATTTATTTTTTTTGAGTTGGAGTCTCACTCTGTCGCCCAGGCTGGAGTGCAGTGGCCGCTCCCAGCCACCACAGCCTCGACCTGCTGGG
>NW_007249738.1:788459-801890 GCF_000164805.1 Carlito syrichta
CTGATTTTTTTTATTTATTGTAGAGATGAGGTCTTGCTGCCCAGGCGGGTCTTGAACCCGGGCTCAGGCAATCCACTCACCTTAGCCTCCCAAAGGCGCAGGATCTTCTGTGCAATACTTTGCATCTTCCATGCAGCATCAGATCGTACCCCAGACAGCCACATATGGGAACTGATCTCTTTTTAAATAAATCTTTTCTTTCTTTGCCTCTTTGTTAAAAACAAACAACAACAACAACAAAACAGAGAAGAGGTCACTAGTGTGGGATTACATGATGGCTGGTGTCCTTATAAAAAGAGGAAGTTAGCCGGGTTTGGTGGCTCAGCCTGTAATCCCGCGCCTTTGGGAGGCTGAGGTGAGAGGATTGCCTGAGCCCGCAGGTTTGCAACTCACCTGGGCAACTTGCCGAGAACTCATCTCTACAATAAATCAAAAAATAATTAGCCGGGCCTGGTAGCACTCGCCTGTAGTTCCAGCTACTTGGAAGGCTGAGGCAGAAGGATCACCGTAGCCCAGCAGGTCAAGGCTGCGGTGGCCGGGAGCAGCCACTGCACTCCTGTCTGGGCGACAGAGTGAGACTCCAACTCAAAAAAAAAAAAAGATGAAGTTAGGATATGGACACACACACACACACAGGGAGAGCCCCAGATAAAGGTGGAGATGGCATAATGGCCTAATAAGCCAAGAAACACTCAAGATGACGGTATACCATGAGATGCTGGAGAAACAGAGAACAATTTTCCGAGCCCTCAGAAGGAGCCAGCCTCACTGACACCTTGATCTGGCACTTCTAGCTTCCAGATCTGTGCAAGAATTTCTGCTGTTTAAGACACCCAGTGGTCCAGAGGGTATCAATGCTGAATGCAGAAGCTGCCACACACTGGGCACAAGCCACCTGCAGCATGTCTCTTCTTGCATCCCTCTTTTGAGCACTAGTAGATCAAAATCTCTTTATTATTCGCAAGATGATGTTTACAGTCTCTATCCATGCGGTCGCCAACCTCATCTGGTACGTGTCTCTTTTTTTTTTTTTTTTGAGTTGGAGTCTCACTCTGTCATCCAGACTGGAGTGCAGTGGCGGCTCCCGGCCACCGCAGCCTCGACCTGCTGGGCTCCAGCGATCCTTCCACCTCAGCCTTCCAAGTAGCCGGAATTACAGGTGCGCGCCACCCACGCCCGGCTGATTTTTTGATTTATTGTAGAGATGAGGTCTCGCCAAGTTGCCCAGGCAGGTCTCGAACCGGCGGGCTCAGGCAATCCACTCACCTCAGCCTCCCAAAGCGCGGGATTACAGGCTGAGCCACCGAGCCTGGCTGGTACCTGTCCCTTTTTTACTGGGCTGGGGATACCCCGAGCACACTGGGACCTCAACATCCTTCTTGAATGCATACGGACGTTTATGTGCAGCATATGTGAAATGATCGTCACAGAAAGCTTGTTTACACGCATCCCATTTTACTGGAAGGAAATCTGGCTGCTTGCACTTTTTTTCTGAACAACGTTTCCCCAAATCAGGAAACTCCATTGTGAGAAGAGTGTTGAAAACACAGATGACAAAGTTAAATATCACCTGACTCTCGTCGGGGATCCGAGAAGCTGCAGGGGCCAGAGGAAGGTGGCGAGTGTCCCTCTCCCGGGAAGCGAGGTCGAAACGACGAGGACCCCGGACCCCAAGGCCCACCTTCGCCCACTGCATAATGCATCTCGCTACCCGGAGCCCCCGGCATTTATTCGCCGCCGCCTGGTCCGAGAGGCGCCGCGGCCCCACGAGTTCCCGGCGCGCACATGTGCTAGCTATTCTTATGTTCGATTAACTGCCTCCTTTTTTATGAAAATAAATGCTTATTGGGGAAAAAAACTAAGAAAAATTAAAAATCACTTATAATTTTACTACTCAGAAGCAATCATTGCTAACCACTTACTGTATTTTCTCAACACGATGCCATTAGCTTAGCCATAACAAAGCCCCGCCTTCTTTATGCCGTCACACGAAGCCGCGCCCCAGACCGCCGCATGCGCACTCGCAGAGGTCGAAAGGGGGCACGCGGCAGACCCCGCAAACGGAAGTGGTGCATGGCGCATGCGCAGTGACGACGAGGAGGTTGCGGAAAATACCGGCCGGCCTGCGTGCTGCGCTCTTTTCCGGAAGTGGCTGCTGCAGCGACATGCTCGCGGAGCTCGGTTTCATCGGGACCATCGGCGAAGATGACGAGGTGCCAGTGGAGCCGGAGTCTGACTCCGGAGACGAGCAGGAGGAGGTATAAGTCGGTCGGGGTGGGGACACGGCTACGGTCCCTCTGGGTTTCCTTGGCTTGTTTCCCTTCTGGTGACTTCTCACGCCTGACCCCAAATCTTCAGCATCCCCTGCCTGGCCGAGAGGCTTCCCGAGAAGGGTCTCACCGGGACCCCGAGATCTTCCTTAGTGTGCTCGCCACTAGTTTTTCTCCCACCTCGGTGCCTTTGCCCGTGCCATTATTTGTCTCCTTTGCTGGACTCTGTATTCATTTACTGAATCGATATTTATTCCGGGCCCTGAGTTCGGGGGATCCAGGGATGAAGTCAGCCTTGGTTTCTGCTCAAGGGACCACGATCATCCATCCATCCTGCGTTTATTGAATGCTCGCGTGTGCTAGACCCGTGTTAAGCGTTGGGCACACGGCAATTAACAAGATGCCCTCTACTCTCCTGAAGCTTATTATGGTGGCATGGAGGTTACATATATGGTGGCATGGAGTCTCACTCTGTCGCCCAGACTGGAATGCAGTGGCCGCTCCCGGCCACCACGACCTCGACCCACTGGGCTCCGGCACTCCTTCCACCTCAGCCTTGCAAGTAGCTGGAACTACAGGCGCGCTACCACACCCGGCTAATTTTTTGATTTATTGTAGAGATGAGGTCTCACCAAGTTGCCCAGGCGGGTCTCGAACCCGTAGGCTCAGGCAATCCACTCAGCTCAGCCTCCCAAGGCGTGGGATTACAGGCTGAGCCACCGAGCCCGGCTGAGGTTACAGATATTAAGCAGTGTATCTGCTGAGAGGGAATCAGTGTTGTGGAAAAGTGGCTTGTCTTTCAAAGATTCAGCCCAGGTATTGCCGCCTCTGCACTCTCATCTGCCTGCTTGACACATCAGTTTGGATGACCCATGGCCTCTACAAATTAAGTTCCCCTAAAGCTGAACTCTCACTGCTCCTCACCCTCCCATCCTGTTCTCATCTCAAGCAAGAAACAAACAAAGACTTGGAATCATTTTCTTTCTTTCTTTTTTTTGAGTCCAGTCTCACTCTGTCACCCAGGCTGGAGTGCAGTGGCATGCTCACAGCCACCGCAGCCTTGATCGACCTCCTGGTCTCAGGCGATCCTTCCACGTCAGCTTTCCAAGAAGGTCTTGCCAAGTTGCCCAGGCTGGTCTTGAACCCCTGAATTGCAGCAATCCTTTCACCTCCACCTCCCAAATTGCTGGGATTACAGATGTGAGCCACCACTGTGCCCTGATGCATCTGCTGCCTCACTCCCTCCATTGACTGCAAGCTAGCTCATGAAACTCTCCTAAGCTTTTCTCCCCTCCATTCAAACTGTACCGCTCTAGTCCAGGCCACTGCCATCTAGGACACTGCAGTTCAAACATACCTCGTCTCCACTTCTTTCTCTCCTCTTCGTGACCAACACTCCAGTGTCACTCACTTCATTTCTTAAAAACATGCTTGGTTTTTCTCTGCTCAGGACCTTTTCCTCCTCTTCCTCTGCCTGGAACATATTTCCCTCTGTTTTGTCTAGAAGCCTTCAGTCGTCTATGACTGCATGTTACGCATGAGAAGTCTGTCCTGACACCTCTGCTTCCCCACCCCAAAGAGTTAAATGACTTATGTCGTCCCTCTTTGGTACCACTTATACAGTATTGTCGTTTTCTGTTATCTGCTGAGAGGCATTTTAGAATAGTGTTTGAGAGCTTAGGCCTGGGAACCCAAGTGTCTAGCTTGGATCTCACTTTTGCTACTTGGCAGGTGATGATCTTGGATAAGATACTTAACCTGTGTCTCTCTTTTCTCTTTGTGAAATGGAGGCAACGGTAGCACCTCATAGGGTTAAATAAGAGACTTAAATTGCGTTTATGTGCATATGTATATATACACATATAGTTACATACGTGTACGATACATAGCTAAGAATAATATGCTCAGTAATTACCTTCAAGAAATAGTAATTATTTATTTATTTATTTTTTGAGTTGGAGTCTCACTCTGTCCCCAGACTGGAGTGCAGTGGCTGCTTCCGACCACTGCAACCTCGACCTGCTGGGCTCTGGCGATCCTTCCGCCTCAGTCTTCCAAGTAGTTGGAATTACAGGCGCACACTACCACACCCAGCCAATTTTTGATTTATTGTAGAGATGAGGTCTCACCAAGTTGCCCAGGCGGGTCTCGAACCCATGGGCTCAGGCAATCCACTCACGTCAGCCTCCCAAAGCGCTGGGATTACAGGCTGAGCCACTGAGCCCGACTGTAATTATTTATTAGTCACTCTTCAGCTCATTGGGATTGAGAGTAGGGACTTTGTCTTCATTACGCCTTTTTTTTTTTTTTAAATTGGAGTCTTATTCTGCTGCCCAGGCTGCAGTGGCATGATCATGGCTACTGCAGCCTCGACCTCCTAGGCTCAGGCTATCCTTCTGCTTCAGCCTTCCAGCTAGAACTATAGGTGCGCTCCACCACACCCAGCTAATTTTTTGATGTATTGTAGAGATGAGGTCTCACTAAGTTGTCCAGGCTGGTCTCGAACCCCTGGGCTCAGGCAATCCTCTCACCTACCTCTCCCAGAGTGCTAAAATTACAAGCGTGAGCCACAGATCCTGGCTGATTATTCTTTTATCCTCTGTGCCTAGTGTAGGTACTCCGTATCTGTTTTTTCCCTCAGCTTTATTGAGGTATTATTGACAAATACAATTTTATAAGTGGAAGGTATACAATGTGTGATTTAATATATGTATGTATTGTGAAGTAGTTACTATAGTCAAATTACTTAACACATGTATCACCTATTATCATTATTTTGTGGTGAGAACATTTAAGATTTCTTTTTTTTTTTTTTTCTGAGTTGGAGTCTCACTCTGTCACCCAGACTGGAATGCAGTGGCCGCTCTAGGCCACTGCAGCCTGGACCTGCTGGGCTCCGGCCATCCTTCCGCATCAGCCTTCCAAGTAGCTGGAATTACAGGCATGTGCTACCACACCCGGCTGTTTTTTTTTTTTTAATTTATTGTAGAGATGAGGTCTCGCTGCCCAGGCGGGTCTCGAACCCGTGGGCTCAGGCAATCCACTCACCTCAGCCTCCCAAAGGCGCGGGATTACAGGCTGAGCCACCAATCTTTTAGCACATTTCAAGTTACACAATATATTGTTATTAACTGTAGTCACCTGCCAGGCACCGTATTTCAAGCCTGTAATCCCAGCACTTTGGGAGGCGGAGGAGAGAGGATTGCGTGAGCTCCCAGGTTCGAGACCAGGTCGTGGCTGTGGTAGCCATGAGCGTGCCACTGCACTCCAGCCTGACTCAAAAGAAAAAAAAAAAATCTCATGATGATTGTTGGTTCGATTCTTCTTGTGATCTGCCCTTTTCTGTGCTTTTCTCTCAGCCCCATGATCACTATGTCTCTCCCTCTTTTTCCAGGGGCCCATTGTGCTGGGAAGAAGGCAGAAAGCCTTGCAGAAGAACCGCAGTGCCGATTTCAACCCTGATTTTGTCTTCACTGAGAAGGAGGGCATGTATGATGGTAGCTGGGCTCTGGCTGATGTCATGAGCCAGCTCAAGAAGAAGGTGAGATGCCAGTGATGGGCGCTTTCAGACTTGGGACTGTCCCTGACCAGCCTTTACCATATGCTTTCTTTTTTTTTCCCTCTCCCCACCCCCCACCATGTGCTTTCATTCAACAGATCCTGGAACTCCTTAGAAAATACACAAGGGGCCAGGCTTGATGGCTCAGTCTGTAATCCCAGGACTTTGGGAGGCTGAGGCAAGCGGATTGCCTTAGCCTGTGGGTTTGAGGCCAGCCCAGGTAACTTGGTGAGACTCATCTCTACAATAAATAAAAAATTAGCAGGGTGTGGTAGTGCGTGTCTGTAGTTCTGGCGACTTGGAAGGCTGAGGCAGAAGGATTGCCGGAGCCCAGCAGGTCGACACTGGGGTGGCTGTGAGTGTGCCACTGCACTCCAGCCTGGGTGACAGAATGAGACTCCAACTTGAAAAATAAAAAAATAATAATAAAAAAAGAAATTACACGGGACAGTTTTGATGGATGGGGGAGGGATCACAACCCATAACCTTGATTAATTTAAAAGATAAATGTTATAAAATGGATTTATTGTAGACTTTGCAGACTGCAATTACATGCACATTCATTGTACAAGTACAATTTGGAAGGTTTTTTTTTTTTTGTGGTGAAGTCTCACTCTGGCCCAGGCTGGAGTACAGTGACACCATTATGGCTCACCATAGCCTCGATCTCCTGGGCACAAACAATCTTCCCACCTCAGCCTCCTGTGTAGCTGGGACTGCAGGCGTGTGCCACCATGTCTGACTAATTTTTTTTTTGAATTTTTTTATTTTAGAGATGAGGGTTTTTTTAGAGATGAGGTCTTACCATGTTGCCTTGGCTGGTCTTGAATTCCTGGGCTCAAGCAATCTTGCCTTTGCCTCTCAGAGTGCTGGGATTACCGGCATGAGCCATAGTGCTCAGCCTATATAATTTTAAATAGTAAAAACCTCCTAGAATGTGGATGTTTGTAGTGATTCTTGTTAATTTATAGTTTTTCCACAAATAGACCATTTATTTAATATGGATGTTTTCTTTGCCATGAATAATCTGCAGATTGATTAATCTGTCCAAGGACAGGCAAACTTTTTCTGTACTAACATTTTTAGACTCGCCCCTCAGAGAAACCTTGCTTGGTCTCTCTCCCACATGCATGTATTTTTTTCATCTCTTTATTTTTTTTCTACAGAGGGCAGCCACTACGTTAGATGAGAAGATTGAGAAAGTTCGAAAGAAAAGGAAAACAGAGGTAAGCAGAAGAGTAGTCCCTTCTAGTAGTTTCGCCCTGAGCTTTCCTCTTGGCTCGGCTCCATCTCCCTGTGAGCCCTCATGGAGTTGGGGTGCAGCCAGGGCAGGCCCTGTTCTCTGTGTGCCGTAGTTGGTCTTCACGAGGCATCCTCATAGCGTGTCCAGGCTTAGAGCTTTGTTCTGCTTTTCTTGGGTTCGGAATTTCCTGACGTTCGTTGTTGCCCTTAATTTTTATTTTTCCTCCAGGATAAAGAAGCCAAGTCTGAGAAACTGGAGAAGGAGAAAGAAGCAGAGGAGGGCCCTGAAGCGGAGGAGCAGGAGGGCCTTCAAGAGAAAGATGAGGAAGGCTCAGAGGACGAAGAGTCAGAGACCGACTATTCATCAGCTGAGGAGAACATCCTCACCCAAGCAGGTGGGCAGCATGCCATGGAGGCATCAGGAGGGAACAGGAAGCTGGAAGGCACCCACCTTTGTATAGTAGGAATTTCCCTGCTCTTCTGCACAAATATTTGTCTTTTTGTTGTTGTTGTTTATTTGTTGACTGAGTCTCACTCCATTACCCAGGCTGGAGTGCAGTGGCATGCTTGGCCACCGCAGCCTCTACCTGCTAGACTCAAGGTAGTCCTTTTGTCTCAGCCTTCCAAGTAGCTGGAACCACAGGCATGCACCACCATGCCCAGCTTATATTTTTATTTCAGAGATGAGTTCTCACCAATGCCCACACTGGTCTCAAACCCTTGGGCTCAGATAATCCTTTTACCTCCAGTTCCCAAAGTGCTGGGATTATACGCAAGAGCCACCGTGCCTAGCTGCAATTTTTTGTTTTTGAGTTGGAGTCTCACTCCATCACCCAGGCTAGAGTGCAGTGACACACTCATGGCTACCCCGGCATCTACCTCCTGGACTCTGGCGATCCTTCCGCCTCAGCTTTCCAAGTAGCCAGAAGTACAGGCATGCACTACCTCGCCTGGCTAAGTTTTTGATTTATTGTAGAGATGAGGTCTCACCAAGTTGCCTAGATTGTTCTCGAACCCATGGACTCAGGCAATCCTCTCACCTTGGCCTCCCAAAGTGTTGGGATTACAGGCTTGAGCCACTGTGCTCGGCCCACAATTTTTAATGATCCCCTCCCTGCTGCATTGACCTTTCTCTCTTTTTTTCTTTTTTCTTTTTTTTTGGAGGGGGAGGAGTGAGGTATTACTGTTGCCCAGGCTGACCTCGAGCTCTTGGGCTCAAGCAGTCCTCCCACCTCAGTCTCCTGAGTAGCTGGGACAATAGACGAGTGCCACCATTCCCTGGTTCTGAACTCCTGTCTGTTAGGGTCTCTCTTCTCTTGGTGTTTTGTTTGGGGTGTAGTATTTCCATGCCATTTGCCCCTTCCCCATCTCTAGCTCCACATAGCCGCTGGATGCTCCTGTGACTCAGACTTATTTGGGGTGACCCACACCTGATGGATCCCACACGTAGTAGATGCTCAGTTAGTATTTACTGCAGAATTGAGTGCTAAAGTATCATGATATAGCGTAGTGGCTGAGATCCTGCTCTCTGGACCCGACTAGCCAGGTTCACGTCCTGTCTGACCTCAGGTGAGTAGTTTCATTGCACTGCTGCCGTCTTCCCTTCTTTGAAACAAGGCTGGTGGCAGTCTCCCTCTCATAGTCTGACATGTGGATTTGGTGAGATCACTCATATTGGTAGTTAGGCCAGTGTCTGGCAGAGTGCAGTGTCTTGGGAAGTCAAAGCTGGGGTCATCAGCTCTATCTTTCTCCACAGACACACTCAAAGTAAAGGATCGGAAGAAGAAGAAGAAGAAAGGCCAGGTGAGTGGGGCTGGCAAGACCATGCATGTCTTGTTGTGGCCACCTGAAAGCGTTTTAAGGTCATGTGGCTTCCCTGGACCCTCTTTGCTGAATCCTCATTCTTGGTCTTTCAATTTTCTGCTATAGGAAGCAGGAGGATTTTTTGAAGACGCATCTCAGTATGATGAAAGCTTGTCGTTCCAGGACATGAACCTTTCCCGCCCTCTTCTGAAGGTAGCGACCGGGCTTCTGGCAGCCCCGGGTTTCCTACCTGGGTAGCTCCATCTGGAATCTCTGCTTCCCTCTCTTTGCCTCCTTTGACTCTTGTCCGTACAGCTGCCAAAGAACCCTCTTAAACAGTAGGCTCCATCCTGGCTCTCTTCTCCCAGCCCCTCAGTGGCTCTTAGTGTCACTTGGCTTAGAAACCAAAGTCCTTCCATTGACCTACAAGGCTCCGCCCCTGCTGGTCCCCTCTGATGACATGTTCTGGCCCTCGTTCTGCTATGGCCCTCTGGCCTCCTTGCTGGCTCTGATGGGTCAGGCATCCTCTTCCTCGGGGCCTTGTGCTTGCTGTTCCTTCTGCCTGGAAGACTCTTCCAGAAATCTATTGGGGTGCTCCCTCAATATCCCTTGCTCAAGGAAATTCTCCCCGATAGCTGTACCATGAACTCCCCACCCATTCACCCTGCTGCCTTCCCCTGCCTTCTTGACTGCTGTATTTTATCTCCATAGCATTTGTGTCCACATGACATGTGGTAGTTTTTTAGTTTGTTTCTTTCTGTCAGACAGGACCATTCCTGAGCACAGGACTTTTATTTCTTTTGCTTACTGCCATGTCCTCACGGTCTAGAACAGCACCTCATACGTAGTAGGTACTCAGTAAATGTGGAATGAGAGCTGGGCTCGGTGGCTCAGCCTGTAATCCCGTGCTTTGGGAGGCTGAGGTGAGTGGATTACCTGAGCCTGCAGGTTCGAGACCCACCTGGCCAACTTGGGGAGACCTCATCTCTACAATAAATTTTTAAAAAATTAGCCAGACGTGGTAGTGAGCACCTGTAGTTCCAGCTACTTGGAAGGCTGAGGTGGAAGGATCGCCGGAGCCCAGCAGGTCGAGGCTGCGGTGGCCAGGAGTGGTCATTGCACTCCAGTCTGGGCGACAGAGTGAGACTGACTCAAAAAAAAAAATGTGGAATGAGTGGCTGGAGGTATTGGTACAGTTACCTCTGGTCTGGAAGCCTCCTCTGCTGTGGTTGTGCTGAGGCCACCCCACCTTGCCTGACCCTGTCTTTTCTCCTCAGGCCATCACAGCCATGGGCTTCAAGCAGCCCACCCCCATCCAGAAGGCTTGCATCCCTGTGGGTCTCCTGGGGAAGGACATCTGCGCCTGTGCAGCCACGGGGACAGGTGAGAAAGATGGGGACGCAGGGCCGAGGGGAGGGTGTTGAACCCAGACAGGACACCAGGTTCACTTAGCAAAGGCGAGTTTTCTAAAGATGCTTGGTTTTATGAACTGTCCAAAAGTGTGCAGAAATTAATATTGGATTGGTGTTTTTTTTTTTATTTTTGAGTTCAAGTCTCATTCTGCTACCCAGACTGGAGTGCAGTGGCTGCTCCCGGCCACCCACAGCTTCAACCTGCTGGGCTCCGGCAATCCTTCCGCTCAGACTTCCAAGTAGCTGGAATTATAGGCGTGCGCTACCACACTCAGCTAATTTTTGTTGTTGTTGTTGTTGAGTTGGAGTCTCACTCTGTCGCCCAGACTGGAGTGCAGTGGCCGCTCCCGGTCAACGCAGCCTCGACCTGCTGGGCTCCGGCGATCCTTCCACCTCAGCCTTCCAAGTAGCTGGAACTACAGGCGCGCGCTACCACGCCTGGCTAATTTTTTTTGATTTATTATAGAGATGAGATCTCGCCAAGTTGCCCAGGCGGGTCTCGAACCCGCGGGCTCAGACAATCCACTCACCTCGGCCTCCCAAAGCGCAGGATTACAGACTGAGCCACTGATCCCAGCTGGATTAGTGGTTTTAATGGCTCTTGAAGTCTTCGGGGAGCTTTGCGTTGTCTTTGTAGCAGGAGTATACCGAGTGCCTAGTTTGTTTCTGCCCCGAGACAGATGGAACAGTATGGTTTTTTGTTTTGTTTTTTTTTTTGAGTCAGAACATAAAAGCCTGTCGTCCAGGCTGGAGTGCAGTGGCAAAGTCGTGGTCTCTGAAGCCTCCACCTGCTGGGATCAGGCCATTCTTCCTCCTCAGCCTTCCAAGTAGCTGGAACTATGACTGTGCACTACTTTGCCTGGCTAAGTTTTTGGTTTATTGTAGAGACGAGGTCTCACCAAGTTACCCAGCCTGGTCTTGAATCCCTGGGCTCAGGCAATCCTCTCGCTTCTGCCTCCCAAAGTGCTGGGATTATAGTTACAAGCCACCATGCCTGGCCAAAGCTTTTAAAAAATTTCTGTCCAAAAAAAATGAAAAGATTGGTAATACAGATACCATTATGTAGATAATATTTCTCTCTTGTTGACTGAACTGTCGGTGTCTTTTTAAAATGCTTTTTTGTATTTCCCAGATAAGTGCTATTTAAAAATTGAGTTCCTTCCCTCGAGATGTAGGTTTTCCATGCTTGGGTGAAGCCTCAGTCTGGAGGAAAGGGTCCCCCTTCTCATGGCTCCTTGTTCCTTCCCTCCAGGTAAAACTGCAGCTTTTGCCCTGCCGGTTTTGGAGCGTCTGATCTACAAGCCCCGCCAAGCCCCGGTGACCCGTGTACTGGTGCTGGTCCCCACCCGAGAGCTGGGCATCCAGGTGCACTCAGTCACTAGGCAGCTGGCCCAGTTCTGCAGTGTCACCACCTGCCTGGCTGTGGGTAAGTGTCTAGCTGAGGGCCACCAGCCCGAGATAGTGACCTGGTGGGGGATGGACATGCCTTGTCACCTGTAGGGTGTTGGGGACTGGGAAAGGCTTTTATGTTGACTGACTTCACTTCAAAACTGGAAGACACATTTCCATGGGGACGAATTTGCTTGAGACTTTACTGACATTGAAAAATGACATCTCAAAATTGTGACAAAAGCCTTTTTCTTGGTAATGAAACAAAGGATATAATTTCTGCTTAGTGAGAATGAGGAAATCAGTGTTTTGGGCAGAGCTTTTGTGATGCTGTTATATGACTGTATTATCTTACCTGCATTTTGCCTTCTTATGCATTTGGAAGTTAAAAGTGATTTTTGTCTCTGTGTACAGAGACCTCGTCAATTTCCATAGCTGCTGCTTGGATGTTTCAGTCATCCTGTCCTATGTGCTTTTGTGTTATCCTTTTTTTGCACAATTGTAGTTATATAACCTGTCTCCCAGTGTATTTGAAGACCCTCGCGGGTGGGGCCTCAATCCTGTTCTGTGGTTTCCTCTGCACCTGGCTGAGCCCTGGAAGGAGGCAGCTGCTCAGCAGCGGCATGACTGACCTGGTTTCCTGGGGCTGTCCTCCCTGCAGGTGGCCTGGACGTGAAGTCTCAGGAGGCAGCTCTTCGGGCGGCCCCTGACATACTCATTGCCACACCGGGGCGGCTTATCGATCACCTCCACAACTGCCCCTCCTTCCACCTGAGCAGCATCGAGGTGCTCATCCTGGATGAGGCTGACAGGTACACCTCATGGGTGGGCCTGGCCCAGGTGTGGCCTGCCACCCTGCATCGTTCTTTGTGGCTGTTGGCTCTTGCCTTTGGTCTGTGGTGCCAGGTCAGCTGCTCACCCTTGGGCCTCTGTCCAGCTTTAGCCCACATTTTCCTGTTTTCTCTTTCTCTAATATGAGGGTTATGAGGTAACGGTCACAGGCAGCCTCTGCCACTTCCAATTGAGATTTGGAAATTTTTTTTTTTTGAGTTGGAGTCTCCCTCTGTCACCCAGACTGGAGTGCAGTGGCACGCTCTCAGCCACCACAGCCTTGACCTGCTGGGCTCTGACGATCCTTCCGCCTCAGCCTTCCAAGTAACTGGAACTATAGGCGCACACTACCACACCCGGCTAATTTTTGATTTATTGTAGAGACAAGGTCTCGCCAAGTTACCTGGGCGGGTCTCGAACCCACGGGCTCAGGAAATCCACTCACATCGGCCTCCCAAAGTGCTGGGATTATAGGCTGAGCCACTGAGCCCGACCGGGAAATGTTATTTAGATTCTCAAAACCTTTTCTTGTTTTAAAGTGAGGGATGAAGCTTGGGTGTGGTGGCTCACAACAGAACTTCCAGAACTTTTGGAGGCCAAGGGCAGAGGATTCCTTGAGCCCAGGAGTTTGAGATCAGCCTGGGCAATATCGCAAAACCTTGTCTCTACAAAAAAATTAAAAAATTAGCCTGGCATGGTGGTAAGCACTGGTAGTCCTAGCTACTCAGGAGGCTGAGGCAGAAGGATCGCCTGAACTTAGGAGGTCAAGGCTGCGGTGAAGCTGTGATTGTGCCAGTGCCCTCCAGCCTGGGTGACAAAATGAGAGCTAAACTCAAAGAAAAATCGGGATGAGAACAGCACATGTCTCATGGTGTGGAGGATCCGAGGCATCTTGGGGGGAAGTGCCAGGGCCAGGCCTGATGAC
>NW_007249738.1:801916-811559 GCF_000164805.1 Carlito syrichta
CTCTTTCTTCTCATACGCATCCCAGCTGCTCACCTCACTTCTTTGTTTTGTGACTGAACAGAATGAACACCTCATGACCTGGGCTGAGGATGGCATGTTGTGTTTCACACTCTGATGGCAGGGACTCAGAACACAGCAGGTCCTTAAATGGCCTCTGTACTCAGAGCCCCTCTCTCCCTCCCTCCCTGTTCCCCAGCCCAAGGACTGACAACTCAAGCCCACCACTTGTCCAGGTCAGAGCTTGTAGTGCCACCTCGTTGTCACAACCCACAGCACACCCCCACTTTGGGGCTCCTGCTCCTGCTCTTCCCTCAGCATGGGATAGTCTCCCGGTTCCTTCAGGTTTCTGCTCCAGGTGTCACGAGTTACAGGGGCCTTTGCTGACCCCTCTGACAGTTCCTGCTCCGCCTTGGGCCTCCCTTCTGTCCACGCTTTCCAAAGTGCAGGGATGTGTTGTCACTGAGGGTCCATGCAGTACTTGTGTCCCTCCCCCCTTCCTAGAATATAGTATTCATGAAGGGGCTGCTACTGTGTCCTCGTGCCTAGGGGCGTGGCTAGTGTTTAGCAGGTGCTCACTCGCCCAGGACAAACCCACCATTCCTGGCTCTCAGGGAGGGAAAGGAGATCATTTTAAGCCACAAGCGCATGATCTGATTTGGGTTTTAAAGGGAGAGGGAAACTCTCTTTCAAAAATGTCAGTGTCTCAAAAGACCAAGAAAGATGTAGGCTGTGTTTGGGATTAAGGAGACTCGAGATGCGACAGCTCGGGGTGATGCCTGGTCCTGCGCTGTAACTGGCATTGAGGGGCAAGGTGCTGTGACGAACCGGGTTGGAGTCATCCCACAGATTCTCATTATCCCAGCGACAAAAAGGTTCCTTGACAGTGGAGAGGTCTGGCAGATGCCACCATCACCAAGTGACCAAACTCACATCCCAATCAGAACATCTCCTGATGAACAGGGGTGAAGGGCACAGCCCTGCCCAACAGCCCTCCCCTAGGACGCCATCTCTGAATCAGTCACCAGGAAACAGTGAGACAAATGTACATTGTAAAGACAGTGAGGAGACTTTCTTGATGAAGTGAGGCTGAAGAGACATGGCAGTCAGTGTCAAGAACTTCGGTTCTTGGATAAAAACCCAGACAGCTCTAGATGACATGGGAATAGCCGAGGACATTTGAATGTGGTCTGTACTTTAGATATTATTCAAACATTTAAAAGTCTTCAATGTGATGGTGACCTTGTGGCTATGTAGGAGAAGATCATCCTTGGAAGATGTGTGAATTATTCGAGGGGAAGGCATCATGACATCAGCAACTGACTTGCAAAAAAGGGACAAAGCACATGTGACAGAATGATAATGTTTGGTGAATCTTGGTGAAAGGATAAGATAGCAATAATCAGAATAAAGAGACGCATCCTCAGTACAATCCACGACAGCAAGTAGCCTGTGTGCTCTTCCCTGTCTCTTGCTGTGGCAGAAGAGCACCTGCCCATTTCTGTCATATCTCCCTGTCCTTGTCCCAGGATGCTGGATGAGTACTTTGAGGAGCAGATGAAGGAGATCATCCGGATGTGTTCCCACCACCGCCAGACCATGCTCTTCTCAGCCACCATGACAGACGAGGTGGGCCGAGGGCCTTCCCAGGGCAGGTGTGCCCAGAAGGGGTCATGCAGAGGACTCGGCGCGGCTTGAGAGGGGTTGCCTGATGAGCCCTGCTGCCTTCTGCCCTGCCCCCTCGCAGAGAGCTGAGCAATTCTGACTCTGTGCTTGGCAGGTGAAAGATCTGGCTTCCGTCTCCTTGAAGAATCCCGTGAGGATATTCGTGAACAGCAACACAGATGTGGCGCCCTTCCTGCGGCAGGAGTTCATCCGGATCCGGCCTAACCGGGAAGGGGACCGGGAAGCCATCGTGGCAGGTGGCAGCCTAGGGTGGGACTGGCCAGGGTGGAGTGGTCAAGGCCCTTGGGCTCGTGGTGTCCATGCTGAAGTGCCTGGTGTCTGTCCCCTGCCTCCGCCAGCTGGTCTTCCCCAGTACAGAGAGGGGCCCAGCCATCCGTCCACGCCTCACTTCCTCCACAAGTCTCTTCTCCCTTTCTCTGTCACCTCATCCCCCTCCTTATGTCCTGCTCCCAGCCATTCACACCTGCTGCCGCTGTGCTTGTGGTCCACTCTGCTGTCTCGCCTTGGTGTCATGCTCCCTCTTGCTTCCTCTCCTGTTTCCCAGGGCCCTTGGGGATCCCTTGTCCACACATGGGTCTTTGCACTGATCACCTGCAAGAGAACATTTGTTCTTGAGTTCTTCTTAGTTGTCACCCTGTGGTCCACATACTCTAGTGAGTCACTCAGGGCCCTCTGCTCCTGGCTCCAGCCAGTCGCCTGTGTGGAGCCATCTCACCACCAGGCCTGCTGCTGCCTCCGGACTTCTGGATTTGCTCCTTCCTCTGCCAGACCTTCCCGTGAACGCTCTGTCTTGTCACTCCACGAATTTCTCCGCTGCAGGGCCCCTACCCTCCCCTTTCTCTCTGGGAACTGACTTCTGTCTCCGCCCCGAAGCGTGAGCCCCACAGGGCAGGGGCGGTGCCCATCACCCCCAGTGTCAGGCACAGCAGTCACCCCTCGTGGGTGAGGGGTGCCGGCTGAAGAAGCACCTGGAATTGAGCTGCTCCTGTCTTCCCACCAGCCCTGCTGACAAGAACCTTCACCGACCACGTGATGCTGTTCACGCAGACCAAGAAGCAGGCACACCGCATGCACATCCTCCTGGGACTCCTGGGGCTGCAGGTGGGCGAGCTCCACGGCAACCTGTCGCAGACACAGCGGCTGGAGGCCCTCCGGTAATGTGGGTGGGTGACTCGCGGCCCTGCGCCTTCCTCTTGACGGGGGTGGAGGGTGGAGAGGAGGCCCTGGTCACTGGTGGGTGGGCCGGGCCCACCATTCTTGCACAGGTGGGAGGGCAAAACAGGATCCTGAGCGGGATGGTAGAGCAGGAGCAGGGATAGTCACCTAATCCCTGCCTGAACACCGTAGCCACAGGTGATTGGGTCTCTGGGGATTGTGTGGTCTCGTGGGAGTTGGCCCTCATACTCTCAGATACTTGTCCTCGGGTGGGAGCTGTTGCGCGGGGACACAAGGGAGCTGACTTGGAAGGACAGGACATGGTCTCGCAGCTTTCCCAGAGCCCTGGGCATTCCCAGGTCTGACTGGGTGAGGTTGAGAACGCCAGTTGCTGTTTTCCTGAGCATCTAAGTGGTCTGGCCCTGTGCGGCTTTCTTGGTGGATTCTCACAGAATGGAGTCAAGGGAGTAGGCCAGGAGGAGCCTTTAGAACTTGCCACTTGCCTGTGCTCCTCAGAGGGTGTGAGAGGTGTGTGCAGGGCAGGGCTGACTGGAGCACGGAGATACTTGTGTTCCTTCCTGGAGCCCAGGGGCTCCCAAAGTTTAATCCGTACAGGACTCCTTAAGGGAGCAGGCATAGAGCTTGATTGCCCTGTGTGACAGGTTGTTTGAGGGCGAGTGCAAGCATCCAGTGGGTCCAGTTGATGCTTGGAATCTGTCCTCACTGTGCTGATCTTCACCTGCTGCTGAACTCCAAAGGGACTTGGTGACTTTAACGTCGTGCTCTGTTCTGGCGTGGTCTCCTGTGGAGCACTCTTGGACTAGGGTGTCTGCATCAACATCGCTGTCTGTGGCTATTTCTAGGCGCTTTAAGGATGAGCAGATCGACATCCTTGTGGCCACTGATGTGGCAGCCCGTGGACTTGACATTGAGGGAGTCAAAACGGTGAGCAGGCCCTGTCTTCCTTGAGCTTTTGGTGGGCGTCTTTTAACCTCCTTGGTTCCCCCTTTCTTTGCCAGATTGGGTGATGTTCCATTTGGACCTTCCAGGTCATCAATTTCACGATGCCCAATACCATCAAGCACTACGTCCACCGGGTGGGGCGGACAGCGCGTGCCGGCAGGGCCGGGCGCTCCGTCTCTCTGGCGGGAGAGGAGGAGCGGAAGATGCTGAAGGAGATTGTGAAAGCTGCCAAGGCCCCAGTGAAGGCCCGGGTACTTCCCCAGGGTAGGCGCCCCGTGGGGTGTTTTGGGTGGGCAGGGCAGGGGCAGAGCATGATGACTGCCAGCAAGTGCTTTGTAGTCAGGAACCAGATCCTGTCCCAGCCCTGCCATTGCCTGAGGGATCCTAGGCGGCTCTCACCCCTGGCTCCGAGCTTGCCTTCCTGTCAGAGGGAATCATGACAGGGTCATAAACACAGCACTGCCCTGGGTGTGTTCCTATGGGAAACTGCAGTTTCACTGACCTCCCCCCTTCCTGTTGGGCGGGCAGAGACCAGAGACCAGCTCTCCTTTTTGGATGTTTTTCATTTTTTTTTTCTTTTGATCTGTAGTCATATAAAGCACATCTTAAACTTTTTTTTCCTAAGTTACAAAAATAATACGTATTCATTGTTGGAAGCTAGTAATTGAAATAAGCAAAAATGTAATTCTGTGTCAAAGAGCTCAGTGCAGTTAGCATTTAGGTCCATGTCTCTTCAGCCTTTCTATTCATAGATGTCTTCTTCCTCATTTCATTCATTTAGTCAGCAAACAGTTCTGGAGTCCTGCTGTGTGCCCAGTGCTGTTTATTCTGTCCTTGGTGCTGGGGGTCCATCAGGGAACACAGCTGACATTCTTGTGGGAGGGAGGCAGTGGACAGGCTAACAGGAGGCGTGACTGGGAGCAAGAGGAGGGTGCCCGTTTTAGGAGACTGCCCAGAGGGGCCTGCCGCAGAGACCTGGGTGATGAGAATGAGGTGGCTGTGAGGGGTGGGGCAGAGTGTGCTGAACCAAGGGGTCCAAGGTGGCATGCGAGCTCAAGGGTCAGAGGGCCCAGGGGCTTGGGTGAGCAGTGGCACAGAAGATCAGCTAGGCAGGCAGTGACCACACCTACGCTGAGAGGTGTGAAGCAGCAGAGAAGTCACACGTTAAAAACACGATTTTTTATGGCTACATGCTTTCCTTTCCTTTTTGGGGGTAGAAAGAAGTTTACTTCTGAATTCGGACTTGAGGTCTTTCTAAAAGGGTTCTGCCCTGCTTTTCTTATTGATTTATTATTTTATTTTATTTCGAGTTGGAATTTCACTCTATCGCCCAGGCTGGAGTGCAGTGGCACACTCACGGACACCCCAGTGTTGACCTGCTGGGCTCCGGTGATACTTCCACCTCACCCTTCCAAGTAGCTGGAACTACAGGCACGCGCTACCACAGCTGGCTTATTTTTTCATCTGTTGTAGAGTTGAGGTCTTACCAAGATGCCTGGGCTGGTCTTGAACCCCTGAGCTCAGGCATTCCTCTCACCTTGGCCTCCCAAAGTGATAGGATTACAGGCTTGAGCCACCATGCCTGGCAGATTTTCTTAAATTTAAAATTTTTTTAGAGACATGGTTCCACTCTGTCACCTAGGCTGGAGTGCAATGATACAATCATAGTTCACTGTAGCCTCAAACTCCCAGGTTCCAGTGATGCTCTCACCCCAGCCTCCTAAATAGCTGGTATTATAGGCACGTGCCACCTCACCTGGATGGTGTTTTAAAAATAGAAATGGGGTCTCACTATGTTGCCCAGGCTGGTCTCAAACTCCTGGCTTCAAGTGATCCCCCTGCTTCTGCCTCCCAAAGTGCTGGGATTACAGTCGTGAGCCACCATGTCTGGCCACAGCTACATTATTTTCATCAGCTCCATGACATTAGTAGCTACCCTATGTTTAGATAAGCCTTTTTTTCCCTTCCCTTGAGATGTCATTCTCAAATTCCGAGACAAGATTGAAAAAATGGAGAAAGACGTATATGCAGTTCTGCAGCTGGAGGCGGAGGAGAAAGAAATGCAGCAGTCAGAGGCCCAGGTGAGGCTGGAGGGGGATCAGTTGGCGAGCCGCGGCATCCCTGCTGGCTCTGCCCTCTGAAGTGTCCACCTGGCATCGAGCCTCTGGCACATGCAGCCAGTGGCTGCGGAGCTGCTAGGTCACGTGTTAGCAGATACAGGCTGCACCACAGGCCTTCTTTGTGCCCACAGATTAACACAGCAAAGCGGCTCCTGGAGAAGGGGAAGGAGGCTGCGGGCCAGGAGCCCGAGAGGAGCTGGTTCCAGACCAGAGAAGAGAGAAAGAAGGAGAAAAGTAAGTCAGGAGCCCAACACAGCGTCACCCCACAGGTCAGCACTCTCTTCCTGAGGCGACACCGCAGAGAAACGAAAGCAGGGACGGACACTCCTGTGCCACTGTCCTTGAAGCACTGTTCGTAATAGCCAAAAGGCAGAAGCAAGCTATGTCTATCAGCAGATGAATGGATATATCAAATGTGGGGTGTACACACACACCAGAACATGATCAGCTGTGGCGTTCTGTAAGGATGAACCTTGAAAATATTGTGCTGAGTGAAGTAGTCCAGACACAAGAAAACAAACACTGTGTGATTCTACATAGGTGAGGCCTAGGCAAGCAGACTCAACTGAGATGGGTGAGAAGCCTCTCTGGTGGGGAGTTTTGGAAATAGATCGTGGTACCAGTTCTACAGTTTTGTGAGTGTAATCAGCACCACCAAATTAACGGTACATTTAAAAATGGGTAAAATGGCAAATTTTATGTTGTATATTTTACCACAACTTTTTTAAAATCAGGAGATAAATTTAATATATATTCCCTCTCCATTTCTTTTTAAAATAAACAAAACACTAATGAATTCACATTGCTCCACCCTTTTCTTCACTTAATTCAATTCTGTTACTTGGAAATTCTTTTATTTTTATTTTTTTTTAGTCAGGGTCTCACTTTGCCACCCAGGCTGGAGTGCAGTGGCACATCATAGCTCATTGCAGCCTCCTGGGCTCAGGCGATCCTCCCACCTCAGCCTTCTGAGTAATGGACTACAGGCACATGCCAGTAAACCTGGCTAATTTTTTTGTAGAGACAAGGTTCTGCTTTGTTGCCTAAGCTGACCTTAAACTCTTGGGCTCAAGTATTTCTCTCGCCTCAGTCTCCTAGAGTACTGGAATTACAGGTGTGAGCCACCATACCTGACCCCAGAAAACTTTTTTGTAGACATGGGGTCTTGGTTTGTTGCCCAGGCTGATCCCAAACTTCTGGGCTCAATTGATCCTTCTGCCTTGGCCTCCCAAAGCACTGGGGTTATAGGTGAGAGCCTCAGCACTTGGTCTGTTATGTACTAACTTAAAATATGTGCACTTATTGTAAATTTTTTAAAAAAGAAATAAGGCCGGGTACGGTGGCTTCTATCTGTAGTCTCAGCACTTTGGGAGGCTGAGGCAGGAGGATTACTTGAGGCCTGGAATTTTGAGACCAGCCTGGGCAACATAAGAAGACTTCATCGCTCCAGCAAAATAATGAGCCAGGCGTGGTGAAGCAGGCCTGTTGTCCCAGCTACTCAGGAGGCTGAGGCAGAAGGATCGCCTGAGCCCAGGAGGTTGAGGCTGTGGTGAGCTATGATTGTACCACTGCACTCCAGCTTGGGTGACAGAGTGAAGCCCTTACTCAAAAAAACGAAAATTAATAAATAAAACTCTCCCTGAAATTCTCTTTCTTCTCACCCAGTTGCCAAGGCTCTGCAGGAGTTTGACTTGGCCTTAAGAGGAAAGAAGAAAAGAAAGAAGTTTCTGAAGGATGCTAAGAAAAAGGGGGAGATGACAGTGAGTGGTCTCCCCTTGGGAGTTTGGGTCTACCTGGCAGGATGCATCCTAGGCCTGGTCCGTTTATACTCACACCTCCTCCTTTTCGCCAGGCAGAGGAAAGGTCCCAGTTTGAAGTCCTCAAGGCACAGATGTTTGCTGAACGGCTGGCCAAGAGGAATCGCAGAGCTAAGCGGGCCCGAGCAATGCCTGAGGAGGAGCCAGCGAGGGGTCCCGGTAGGGCCTGGGGAACCCAAAGGAGCTTGTGGGGAGTTCTCCCTGCATTCTGTGCTGGTGGTCAGGGAGGCAACTTGGGGTGGTGACGCTAGCCACATTGTTGAGTAATGAGTGTGTACCAGAGTGTATAGTTGTCTCTTTAATGGTCTGGGGGTGGAGTGACCCCATGGCTGGTGGGGAGAGTGAGGATGTGAACCCTGGCCTTGCTGACTCTGGCAGGGGTCCTCAAACTTTTAAAACAGGGGGCCAGTTCACTGCCCCTCAGACCGTTGGAGGGGTGGACTATAGTTTAAAAAAAAAAAAAAGGAATTTGTTCATAGTTTTTTTTTTTAAACTATAGTCCGCCCTCCAACGGTCTGAGGGGCAGTGAACTGGCCCCATTTTAAAAGTTTGAGGACCTCCTGGAGCCTCAGTCCTTACCAGCTGCTACTCGGAGGACCCAGCAAGGGTACAGTGAAGACAGTCACAGAGCCTCCACTAAACGTTGAATCGTTACCCTAAGCTTAAGGGGACTTAGTACCTTAGGCCAAAGAGGACCACGTCTCACCCATTCTCTGTGCACAGCCAAGAAGAAGCAGGGGAAGAAATCTGTGTTTGATGAGGAGCTCACCAACACCAGCAAGAAGGCCCTGAAACAGTATCGAGCTGGGTAAGGATGTCTGTCCTCAAGGAGCCCTGGGTGTTCTGATGGAAGCTGAGTCTTCTCCCTGCTTCCCGCTCCTATTTCCCACCTCTAGTTTTATGATATATGAACTCAAGAGCACTGTCTGGATCCCACGGTGAGAACAGGAGAGAGGTGTTAAGGTTCCACTGTTCCTGCCTTGGAGGGGAAAATAGCACATTTTAGGGTTCAGAATCAGAGCTTTCCCCTCGGGGAGTAGTAACTTACATCTCAGGGTCCATCCTGTAGAACCCCAGAGAATCCTGGCCTGCTCTTGGGAATGTGTTTCCCTTCCCCCTGCCCCAGCCTGAGGTTGGGGTGGGGACAGACCAAGCCTTCGAAGTGGTCTTCATACAGAAGGCTTCTCCTAGACTCGTTTTAAAGCTGGGCCCTGCCTTCCAGACACGCATGTATCTGAAAACACAAAAGGGCTAGGACCAGGCCCTGCAAGGGGTGCATCCCAAGGATGCTGCTGCTTCCTGCGGAGCTGGGCGGGGTGGGGGAGACGTCACTCACTGCCCATGACAGCTTGGCTCAGCGTCTCATCCTCTCACAGCCCTTCCTTTGAAGAACGGAAGCAGTGGGGCTTGGCCCACCAGCGACGAGGAGGAAACTTCAAATCGAAATCCAGGTGACCCTGGCAGTTGTGCAGGGCCAGAGGCTGTGATGGGCGGGAGTGGAGGAACCTTTCTTGGAAAGGTGCTTCTTCCTCGTTCAGGTCTTTACACTCTGATTTTCTTGATAGATACAAGAGGAGGAAGTAGCCGGGGTGACCTGAAGACGTTTGTAGGCAGCCCTTGCATCCCTTCCCTGTGGGAAATCATCCTGGCTTGGTCTTTTCTCCATTTGTAAAAAATTTTTTTTAACAGTCTGTCATTTGTGCATTAAAAGAGGAAATGTTGGGAGTGGTGCTGGTATGTAGCTACTTCCTGTGCGTCTCTTGTCAGTCCGCCAAGGCTCCCTTCTTGCCGATGAGCTCTCGTTTTAACAAATATGCCAACTGGAAGTGGTTTTGGGAGGGAGGAAGAAGCTGCTCTGATTGTGTATCTTTTTTTTTTTTTTTTGAGTTGGAGTCTCACTCTCAC
>NW_007249738.1:811704-820546 GCF_000164805.1 Carlito syrichta
CTTTTGATTTATTGTAGAGATGAGGTCTCGCCAAGTTGCCCAGAAGAGGTCTCGAACCTGCGGGCTCAGGCAATCCACTCACCTCAGCCTCCCAAAGGCGCGGGATTACAGGCTGAGCCACCGAGCCCGGCTAGTTGATTGTGTATCTTATTACGACCTCTTCTGCAGTGGCAGAGCCTGGCTCCACTGCATGCAGTTGGGATGCATGACCTTGATGAATGTGGAGGGGGAGCTGGATGCAGACTGAACATTCTTGCTAGAAGTTCTCCTCTAGCCTGGGCAACATAGCAAAACTCCATCTCTTAAAAATAAAAAAGTTTTCTTTTGAGTACCAACCATGTGCCAGTTGTCGTGTGTGCTGAGCAGTCTCGTTCAACTCAGTGCACTCCTGTGAGCCAGGTAATGTCCGTTTTTCCAATAAACAGAGTCTCGGAAAGATAGACTTTCTAGAGTTGCACAGCTGAGAATTCTGGTGTTTGGAACCAGTGCCTACTTGAACCCATCCCCGCTGCTTCTGCTTTGCCAAGGAAGTGCCGCTGGAGACGCGGACGCTGAGGGGCAGAAGAGCCCAATACCATTAATTAGCTCCCTGCTGCAAAGGCTAGCTTTTACCTTAGAGGACAGTGGTCCTCATCCTTTTCTGACTCAGGTACCTTTTAGAATTAGATAAAAGCTATGGGGTACCCCTTGGGAAAACTGTTACCCCCCCCAGCTTAAAAATTATACTAGTAGTGCATAGCCTGTACCCAAAAGTCCCACAGAGGGTCAAGAAAACGGTAGCCCAACAGCATGGTAGAGTTCAGACTTTCTGTCTTTATGTGCTTTACATAAAGTAGTTTATTAGGCTGGAAAGCAGAAACTGTACTTTAAAAAAATATAGGTATAGATCTATAGTACATGCATAAATTATCTCTGGGAGGACTCATGAAGTTTACAGTGTTGCCTCTGGGGAAGGAAACTTCAAGTAGACCCTTTTGTACAGGATGAAAATTTTTTTAAAAATCATGGGTAGAAACGACTCAATCAGCTAAATAAAAACCCCAGACGACAAACACATAATCCTGGCCTCACTGTGGGCAGTGTCTGCCCTGGCCCCATCCTGCCTCGGGCTATCTGAGCTGCTTCTAAAAGTTGCAGATAGACATGGACCAGTGCTCTTCTCAATCATCGTTTTTATTAATTGGCTTTATAGGCTAAAGTGCATAGTAAAGACAAAAAAGGAAATGCATACATAGGAAAAGGAGTGTTTATCTTGCCAACATTAGAAAGGACCTGAGATACCTAAGTGTCTGATCTAAGGAACATTGGACCAAGGGAATGCGTGTGCAGGCAGCAGGCCTGGGGCTGGCTTCTGGCCTGGGGCCGGGGCCTGCAGAAGCTGCTGGCATGCTAACCCTGCCCAGGCAAAAGCTGCAAGAGGGTGTTGGGGTGAGGGGTCACGCTTGGGCTATGTGCTACTGGTACTGAGTATGAGTGTAGCTCCACTCAAGACCCTGGGGAACCAGCAGCGCTATCAAATCTCTCCTCTGGCAGGTCCAGAAACCTTCCCCCTCCCAAAGTGCAGGTCATAGGGAAGGGTACAGGGGCCACTCAGTTGGCTCGGGCCTGCAGCTTAAGCCCCAGTTGTCGGCAGTCCCACTCTTGCCATTCTCAGTGAGTATGTAACTGGGTCAGGGTGAGTTGAAGTCTCATCACACGCCTCCACCTCCTGCAGTGGGGAGGAGAGTGGGGGAGGTTCTTGTGCTCCTTGAAGGGATAAGCAGTTCATAAGCAACCCCTCTGGGCTTCTGATGGTTAGGATGAAATGTCAGTATGCAAATTAGGGTCTGGCAACCAGAATCAGCTTCACCAAGCTCATACTGTTCCTGGAAACTGCAGAAGAAACATCTGACCAAATCAGGACCCAGAGATACCACCAGGTGCCCCACGTGGAAGCCCCAAAACATGTTCCAGGGAGTCTGTCCACTAGCTTGCAGGAGAGAAAGAAGTGAGACCTGTTAAGTTGGCTCTCAGTTCTGGAGGTAAAGTGCTTACTCTAGCGCAGGGTAACTCTAGAAACATGTGGGCAGGCCCGAGAAGTAGACCCTTACATAGGTGCTAAGACTAAAGGACAGGAAGAAACACACCTTGTTCCTTCATAAGGGAGCTGACCCCACCAGCCAGACAGCGGCCAGGACAGAAGGCGGCGCACCGTCTCCCTACATCATCCTGCGGATCTCCTCGAAGTTCATCAGGTTGTTGGCTGTGTCGGACCAGGCGGCATGCTGGGCCCCATCCATCTCAGAAGCGAGCTGGTTGCTTCTTTCCAGAGTGTGGTTTGTGCCGCCAATCACCTCCTTGCAGTCAGGACACATGCCCCTCTCCATGGCACCCCCGCAATCACTGATCACATAGATGTGGCCGTTGGGGCACTTGAACCAGTGACCACGAGGATAGCCCATGGCGCTGACAATCTGCACTCGCTCTTCCTCTGAGATGCCCAGGCCAGAGCAGGGAAGGGTAGCTTTCAGGGCTTCCAGCTTCTTCTGCACAAGCTGCTCATCCACCTGGGTGAACTTACAGGTTTTCTCAAGGATGTTCCGGACACTGCGGACCTCTTCTGCTACGCTACCTCTCACCTTCCCCTCGGCCATCTTGCAGCGGGCAAGGAGGTTCACCAGGTATGTGAGCCTCTGGATCTCACTCTGGAGGTCACTGAGTTCCTGGCTAGTGAAGCTCAAGCGCTTCTTGGCCAGCCACTCGTGGACCTGGTTGAGTCGAGTCCTCACTCTTGTTTGCTCTGAGACCTGCACCTTTTTGAGGGACTCCCACAGGTTGGCCAGGTGGTCATAGAAGCTGATGTAATTCTCAACCAGGCCCAGGTCCTTCACCGACAAATTCTTCTGGGCTAGCTTCTCCTTCAACATTAGGAAATCGTTGGGAAGCAGCTGGTAGAGGATATTCTTCCTCTCCAGCAGGGCCTGCAGTTGCTCCTGGCTGGTTGCGATTTCCCCTGCTGAGCCCTGGATCTTCTCCTTGATGATTTCTATCTCTTCTAGCCGCTGTTTGATGCTAGCTCCATACCTCAGGTTTTTGCGGATCGGTACCTGGCAGATTGGGCAGACCTTCAACTTGATGGCGACTTCATCATCTTTCTGCTCATTCATGTAGCGGTCCAGGGCTTGCACCTCAAAGATGTGGCTGCAGTCTTCTAGCTGCACAAAGCGGGCATCAGGCTCATCCTCAAAGCCAAAGAAGATCTGGGTGACCTCTTCCATGTGGCAGACACGGCATTTCTTGGGACATGGCTCCCCACAGAGACCAATGCAGTGGTGGCCGCAAGTCAGCAGCTTAGTACAAGGCACATAGCACGGGGGTCGGTTGCAGGGCTCAGAGCAGAGTTTGGTGCACTGATAGTGCTGGCAGCGCCAGACACAGGGCTCCACACAGGGGCTGCACAGCTCCCCACACTTCTTCTTGCACTGGCTGTGGACACAGCGGTTCTGACAGGTCCGCTGGCAGGGCGGGCACTCCCCAATGCATGGTTCCTGGCACTTGTGTGAGCAGATGAGCGGGCGCTTGCAGGGCTGCTGGCAGCGCTCATGGAAGCGCCCTTCGAAGCAGCTGTGGCAGGAGCCAGGGCACGGATGCCCGCAGTCCAAGATGGTGCTACACTTGGTGGTGCACTCGACTGGCATATCGTACATGAGGTCTTCCACATTACCACACTTCACCTGTTGGCTGTGTCCACACTTGAGTTTCACTGTGACCATTTCTGGACACAGCCGCACACAGTCCTCACCACATGGGTGGCTGCATTTGTGCCCACATCTCAGAAACTTGGGGCAGGGCTCCTGGCAACAGAAATCTGACTCAGTCATGGAACAAGGGACCATTTGTTCATGGCCGCACCGAGGAATGGTTTTGGGCACCTTCACCTGACAAGGCTGACACTCCTGGAAGCAAACAAGGGGGCACCGGTGCCCGTCTGGGCAGACAACCTTCTGGCAGGGCTTCATGCACTGGAACTCCTTGTGTGAAGAGTCATAGGGGTGGCAGGCACGGGTGCAGACATGCCCACAGCCCAGCCGGAACTCACAGGGTAGGCTGCAGCCTCCTTCGGGCACTTTTTGGAAGTCAGAGGCTTTGGATACCAGGGTGTGGGTGTCGGGGTGGTTCTGGCAGCAGAGCCGCAGCGCAGGGCCTATCTGGTGGTTCTCCCTCAGGGTGTGGATGACCCTGCTCCACAGGGGCACCTTGGCCAGCATCTGCATATTGCCGATGCAGTACATACCCTTCTTGGCTCGGGACAAGGCCACGCAGATGCGGTTGGGGATCTGCAGAAAGCCCACTTTGCCTTCCGGGTTGCTCCGCACTAGCGAGAGGAGAATGATGTCATTTTCTTCCCCTTGGTATTTGTCCACAACATGGACTTTCACGCCAGCAAATGTCTTGGCAGGCATGAGTTTGCGCAGGCAGAAGAGCTGCCCAGTGTAGGTGGTGAGGATGGTGACCTGGGAAGGTAGGTACTCCTGGCACAGGAAGTACTTGCACAGCTCCACCACAAAGTGAGCCTCGTGCTGGTTCTGGTGGCTCTTGCCTTCTTGGATTTCCTGTTCAGGAAAGTTGTGTTCGATGAAGAAGAGGTTGGAAGATACCCCCTGGCAAGGTAAGAAGTGGCAGTGTTAGAAGGTCACTCATGAGCCAGGCATGGTGGCTCATGCTTGTAATCCCAGCACTTTGGGAGGCAGAGGCGAGAGGACTGCCTGTGTCCATGGGTTCAAGACCAACCTGGGCAACACAGTGAGACCTCGTCTCTACAATAAATAAAAAAAATTAGCTGGGTGCAGTAGTGCATGCCTGTAATCCCAGCTACTTGGAAGGCTGAGGCGGAAGGATCTCCTGAGCCCAGCAGGAACTGGTGGCTGTGAGTGTGACACTGCACTTCAGCCTGGGTAACAAAGTAAGACTCCTACTAATAAAAAAAAAAGTTCACTCATGGCACTTGTTTCTTCTTCCTGACTTCACATGTACTGGCCACCGACCCTGCCCCAGAGACAGACCTTGGATGCTTTTTGCACCCTGCACATTACTATTTTTAATTCTGAAGTCAGTCACCATGTGCTTTATTATGGGGCAAATTATGAAATAGATAAAGAATTTATGTCTATTTTAGTTTATAAGATACTTTTTGACCAGACACGGTGGCTCAGCCTGTAATCCCAGCACTTTGGGAGGCCAAGGGAAGTGAATTGCCTGAGCCCATGGGTTTGAGACCAGTCTGGGCAACTTGGCGAGACCTCATCTCTACAATAAATCAAAAATCAGCTGGGTGTGGTAGCATGCACCTGTAGTTCCAGCTACTTGGAAGGTTGAGACAGAAGGATTGCCTAAGCTCAGCAGGTCAGTGCTGGGGTGGCTGTGAGTGTGCTACTGCACTCCAGCCTAGGTGACAGAGTGAGACTACAACTCAAAAAAAAAAAAAGATACTTGTTTGATATTAATATTTATTTATTTATTTATTTATTTTTGAGTTGGAGTCTCACTCTATCGCTCAGACTGGAGTGCAGTGGCCGCTCCCGGCCACCGTAGCCTCAACCTACTGGGCTCCGGTGATCCTTCCGCCTCAGCCTTCCGAGCAGCTGGAACTACAGGCACGCGCTACCACGCCCGGCTAATTTTTTTTTTTATTGTAGAGATGAGGTCTCGCCAAGTTGCCCAGGCAGGTCTCGAACCTGCGGGCTCAGGCAATCCACTCACTTCAGCCTCCCAAGGTGCGGGATTACAGGCTGGGCCACCGAGCCCGGCGATATTAATATTTAAAATAGCCTCCTAGAACTTTGGGAGGCTGAGGTAGGTGAGAGGATTGTTTGAGCCCACAAGTTCAAGACCAGCCCAGGCAACACCAGTGAGACCTCATCTCTACAAAAAAGAAAAATTAGGCTGGCATAGTGTTAAACACCGGTAGTCCTAGTTAGTTGGGAGGCTAAGGTGGGAGGATCGCCTAAGCCCAGGAAGTCAAGGCTATGGTGAACCGTGATTGTGCCACTGTATTCTAGCCTGGGCAACAGAGTGAGACTCTGACTTTAAATACATAAATAAAAAAATGAAATAGCCACCCACAATCCAACTGTTAAAGCTGAGAGAACAAACAGCACTATGATGATGACGACGGAATATTCCCACTGTGCTGAATGCTTTACATACATCTCCTACTTTAATACAGTAATAGGAGGAGGCAAGAGCCATTATTCTCATTGTCCAGAAGACCCTGTCACTCAGAATTTTCTTAAATGATTTGCTAGAGGTGACAAGTTACTAGCTGACAGAAGTAGGATTTAAAAACCTAGCTCTGAGGCATGGTGGCTCATGCCTGTAATCTCAGTGCTTTGGGAGGCTGAGGCAGGAGGATCACTTGAGGCTAGAACATCGAGACCAGTCTGGGCAGCAAGGTCAATTTATCTCTACAAAAATAAAAAATAAAAATAAAAATTGGCTGGGTGTGGTGGAGCATGCCTGGTAGTCCCAGCTACTCAGGAGGCTGAGGTGAAAGAATCACCTGAGCCCAAGAGATGGAAACTGCTGTGAGCCATGATCCTGCATTCCAGTATGGGCAACAGATGGAGGCCCTGTCTCAAAACAAAACAAAACAAAACAATACAACCCGGGTCTATTTTCTTAATTGTTTTATATTAGCCCTCCTCCCAATAACCAGCTTCTTAACAAGCTAGCTCTATTCCCTTTCGAAAGCCTTTTATCATCCTGAGGTTCTGACACCATCAAAGGAAGATCAGGAAGGCCAGACTCACCTTAATCTTCTCATACTTGAGAACAGAGGGATGATTCTCCAGATCCTGGTAAATGTGGGGGGTCAAGAGGCGGGCAATTTCGGGGCGCATGCGGTGCTGAAACAATACATGTCTGTTATTAGAAACATGAGCAGAGGACAAGTGGCCAATTTCTCTAAAGACCAAAACTGGGAAGTGACATTTGAAAAGAGTAAGGGAGAAAGAGCATAATCCAAACAGTTCTTGTGTCCAACAAAATCTCAACAGGGTGATCTTGTCATGTTTTAAAACAGAAAACAAAATAAGTTTGACAGATTCATAAACCAGTTTTATTTTCCTGAGACCTATATCTCACAATCGGCAGGTTCCCAGGAGCTTTCTCCTGGGCACCTGGTAATCCCAGAGGCCCACTTCTCACCTGGTAATTCAGACGGACAAAGGGGATGTTTACTTTCACCAGCCGTTCAAAAAGGGACACCTCAAGATTGAAGTTCTTGGCCAGATCATACACATTGGCACTGGGACGCAGCTGAGGAGAGAAACAGGGCTGAGGATTCTCTCAGAAATGTATTTCAACCATTCACCTGTCTATCCAGCCCGCCAGCAAGTGTTTTTCAAGTGCCTCCTATGTGCCAGGCACTATTCTAGGTGCTCAAAGGTTAAGGATTAAAAATGACAAGGTTAGGGCTTAATGAAATTAAGGCTGATGTGACAGAGTGCCCCAGGGTAGGGATTTTATAGCTAGGCCTCTCACAACAGTGACATCTGAGAAGATGCCAGCATGGAGGAAGTTGCCAGTTGTTTAGTGGGGGTGGGGGAAGCACTATGAGCAAATGGGATGAAGTCAGAGAAACAGGCTGAAACCTGATCACACAGCCTTTGTGAGCCCCTCTGCCTGATTTTGATAGTAAGTGCAATGGGAAACTACTGCTGGGTTTTAAGTTGGGAAGTGACATTATCTGATCTACCTTAAAAAAATTCCTTTGGCTCCTTTATGTGAAGTGGATTAGTGGGTAGCAGAAAAGGAGAGGGAGACTGGGGAGCATGCTGTTGTAACAGTCTACTCAGGAGGCCATGGCAGACTAAGAAAATAGCAGAGCAAATGGATGAAATGACAACATGACCTCTGACGTATACCCCAAATAAGCAGCACCTGCTCTTAGACTGAAAGTGGGAGGTGAGGGAAAGAGGAACCACAAAAAGCTACCAGTAAGCTTGAGGACGGCTGAAGCAGGAACCCAGGGTCTTACTCTTGGGTCCCACCCACCAGAGAGCCAGCCCATCTTCCAGCGGCCCTGCTTCACCTGCTGATGGTCCCCAATCAGAATGAGGTGCTGACATGCTTTGCTCAAGGTGGCAATGGTGTGGGCCTCAAGGACTTCAGCAGCTTCCTCCACAATGACAATACGGGGCTCCACCTTCTGGAGGATCTGGCGGTACTTGGCAGCACCTCAAGTCAGGAAAGAAGAAAGGGGCTCCTCTGAGTGGAGGCACTAACTTCTGGGAGTCCCTTTCTGCACCTCCCTGAACCTGGGGCAGCGACAACCGAGCCCTCATGCTCCTCCAAATGGTGACCACCGAATGAGAGATGTGGCGTGGTCTCCAGCGCATCAGATTCTTGCTGGCCACTGAACAAGAGCAAGTGGGTGAATTTCACTAAGAATTCCCAAAATATGGGCTGCTTTCAATAGCTCTTCAGGGTGTTTTCTTCTAACCTACTAAAAAGGCTTCTCTTTACCCATCCTAGATAATCTGGTAGGATCTTGGCACCAGGTGTGGAATTGGTTCCAACAGGTAAATCTCTCCATACGTTCTTACCTGTGGTTGTCATTCCTACAACCTGGGCATCTTTAAGGATGTGCAGGTCTTCCTGGAGTCTCAACTCAGCCATTCTTTCTGCTGATGTGTGGTATTGGCGTTCATAGCTAAGGATCTTCCGGCGGGTGTCAGCCTGGTACATCTGTAGCCACAGCCTGGAGGATGGGAAGAACAGGGAAAGAAAGCCATGTGCCCTTTGAGGAAGTGGAGAAACTCTCTTTGGTGTGTTCAACATATTAAGTGAACCCTGGTAGAGA
>NW_007249738.1:820757-838302 GCF_000164805.1 Carlito syrichta
AGGGGAAGGGAGGGAGGGAGACTGAGCGACACACAGAGAGAGATAGCACATCAGATGTACAGGGATTCAAGAATCCAAAATATTGAACAAGAAGGATGTGCAGAGGGGTCAGGGGCTAAGGCAAGGAGTGGGATAAAGAACAAGGTTACTATTGGGAGGAGAATAAGGGAATTCAAAAGCTTCAGGAAGAATTTCTTGTAACTTCTCCCTGCATCACCTCTGCCTGAGTCCTCTCCTCTCCCCAAATTCTCTGCAGATTACTTGTTTTACAAATCAAACAGATGATGTCGCTACTTGCTGTAAGACATCTCAATGGCTTTCTGCTATTCCTCACACAGAACCCGTGCTCCTCACCTTAGCTATATGAGGCCCTGCCCAAGTTGGCCCCTGCTGACTCCTCTGACCGTACTGGCTGTCTGCACCCTGGTTGTGTCGACTCCCTCCTACTTCAAGGCCTTACCTTTGCGGCCCCTGCAACCTCATCTGCTCCCCCTTTCCCACGGGCCTTGAAAGTCCTGCTCATCATTCTGATCTTGCCTCCAACGTCCTTCCTGGAGACTTCAGACTAGCTCAGAGCCTACATCCTATTCTTAGCATGCTCTGTTTTAATTTCATAATAGTTGTGCCTATTTGTAACTTCTTATTTGTGGAATTATGTGACTAATCTGTCTCCCTCTAAGCTCCAGGAAGGTAGAGCAAGTATCTGCACTATCCCATGGCTGCATCCCCAGTGCACAGCTCAGTGGTAGGGCTCAATCAAGAATTAGTTAACAATGTTGAAGTTCTTGGGGGTGAACAATGTTCTAGGAACAGAAAGAAACTCTGGGGAAATTACATGGGCTGGTGTGGGACACAGTACCTATAAAGTTGCCATCGAGAATTGAGGTCCAGCTGCCAAACGTCCTGGATCTCACTGGCCTCGGCCTCGGTCATGGTGTTCAGCTTGCGGAGCTCAACCTTCACTTTCTTCTTCATTTTCTTTTTCTGGTTGCGCTGAGTCTACAGACATCAATACCAGGCAGGGTACTGTCTAAGGACAGGCAGGCCTGGTTCTAAGCTCAAGTGGGGGCCACAGCACATAAGGGGCTGATAATCAGAAAATCTCTGATGAACTCAGAGTGTCTCACATACTCTCAGCAACTATTCTATTGTCAAGTGCTAAACAAGGACTCTGGAGCCCGTTGGTCTGGGTTCAAAGCCCCAGTCTACCTCTTATTAGGTTGCAGGACCTAGGGTGAGTTATTTAACCTGTGTCCTTCAGCATCCCCTCTATAACCGGGAATCCTATGAAGAACTTCTTCTTAGGAGTGTTGGTTTGACAGAAGGAGTAAATACATGGAAAACACTTAAAAGGGTGGTAGCACTAGTTACCATTATACATCTTTGACTATAGTCTGTTTCTCATTCCTAAAATGTATATCATCAAAGTCGTGGGGCGAGTCTCTCTTGTTGAATGTTGTATTACCAGTGCCTAGCAACAAGGAGCTTAGGGCAGGACCTGGCACAGTGCCTGCTAAATGGTCCTAATGCCATCCTGTCAAGATGGTACCCTTAACAAGTGGGCGAAAGGCACTGTTTATAAGAAGTACTCTCCTCAGGCTCTGTCACTGAGCCTGAAGCCATAAACCTTCTAGGACTGGCAAGTGAGACAGATGTCACCACATTAAAGACTTCCCCCAACTTTAAAAACCATCAAACCAACCCCTTCTGATGCCACATGGCAGAGAGATGCCCAATCCTTGCTTCCAAAGATTGAGATCATGACTCCGCTCACCACATATAGTGATGCTGAACTGAACTAGATCAGGTGCAAAGCCAGTAGGCAGGTGAAAACTGTTTCCAAAGCTGTCCTTGAAAGGTCTAAATTCATCAGTAGGGTTTACAAATGGTTATTTTGAGTATCTAGTCTTTTATCGTCTTAGTAATGCATGATAAATTCTGAGGACCACTGGGCTTGCCCAAAAGAAGAAGCAGAGTGAGAGTCTACATGAAAACATCTGGGCATCCATATGATTCTGGCTTAAGAAAAGTGTCAAATTCCAGGGCAAATGAAGGATGTCTTCTATCCTGCTTGGTGGGCTTGCCTCTCTGTTTTGCTTGAGTCCTCTAAAATCTTAATGTGTGTTCACAGACTCATTTGAGGTAGAGAAGATAACATTCCTGGAGGCATAAAGCACTGAGACCCTAAATATCTGACCTGACTCACATAGGCTGCATTCTTCTAAAAGTTCTAGAGAAGCACCTGGCTACCTGTTTCCTGGCATTTCTTGCCAGGGCCCCCCTGAAGAGATGAAGTTGGTTGTTTTTTTTTCAGTTGGAGTCTCACTCCATTGCCCAGGCTGGAGTGCAGTGGCGCATTCATGGCCACCCCAGGGTTGACCTGCTAGACTCCAGCAATCCTTCTGCCTCAGTCTTCCAAGTAGCCGGAACTATAGGTGCACACTACCATGCCCAGCTAGTTTTTGATTTCTTGTAGAGACAAGGTCTCAAGTGCTGGGATTATAGGTTGAGCCACCAAGCCTGGCCAAGCTTTTTATACCCTTGGGAATTAGACCCATCTTTACAAGAATAGGTTATAACATGGGTACATTAGGTAGTTGTAAGGATGGCATGACTATACTTGATTAGAAGTGGGAGAAAACAGAAATGGTCAGAACTCTCTCAGACCCGTTCCAACAGAGTCTAACCCACACCTAAGGGACAGTAACAACTGAACTCCAGTTTGCCATTCTACTTGGGCTTTCAGGGGCTCCAAGCAAGCAGGTTTACCTCCCACTCTCCTGTGGCTTGCTTCTGCCCAGCTGCTGTTCCAGGGCTATAGTGGTCTAGCCTCAGGGCCAGAAGTATTTTAGCCAGCTCCTGGTCTGCCCCATTCTCCTCCTTCTTCCACCGTCGAGGCCTCACCACCTCTTCCTCCTCAATCACCCGGTCTGCTTGAATCAGGTCAGCTTCCTCCGCGATCTCAATCAGTGAGCCCTCTTCCTCTCCTTCTTCCTCCTCCTCCCCTTCTGCCTGGGCTAAGAAAGGAAAACAGGCAGGACAGAGACGGAAACTCTAGAAGCTAAGGGACAGAAGAGGGCACCTGCAAGGGCTCAGCTGCATACAGATATTCTCAAGGGTTTTAGTGGTCATCTCTGAGAAGGAAAACCAGGAGGAATGAGAGGAGAGGTAGGGAAGGAAGGCTCACGTCTCCTGATATATTCTTTGTTACATGTTTTACATTTTAAAAATCATATGAATGTCTGCCTTGTCAAGAAAGGTTTTACTTATATCAAAGACACACACAAAGGAGGGCGAATAATACAATGTAATATGCAATTTAAAGGATAACAAAAATACATGAAATGAATATCCAGGTACCTTTTACTCAATTTAAGAAGTAGAAGACTATCAAAATTTGTGAAGACCTTTGTGGGCCTTCAAACCTGAATTTTCCATTACTCATTCCCCTCTTAAAAAAAAAAATGCAACTGGGCGCGGTGGCTCACGCCTATAATTCCTGCACTTTGGGAAACCAAGGTGAGAGGACTGCCTGAGACCACGGGTTTGAGACCAGCCTGAGCAACTTGATGAGACCTCATCTCTACAATAAATTAAAAAATGCACTCCAGCCTGGGTGAGAGAGTGAGACTCCAACTCAAAATAAATAAATAAATAAATAAATAAATAAATAAATAATGCTACCACATATATACTCTCTCTCTCTAAAGAAAAATTGTCTAGTGTATTTATTTTTCCATAACTGGACATTTCCACTCAGCACATTTTTGAGATTTATGTGGCAGTATGCTATGATCATTCCTTTTCATTGCTGTATAGTATTTCGTTATCTGAGTAGACTGTAATCAATCCATCCATTGTAAAAATGTTGATGGACATTAGAGTTTTGTTTTTCTGCTATGATAGATTCTTATCTATTTTCTTTTCTTTTTTTTCTTTTGAGTCAAAGTCTCACTCTGTTGCTCAGGCTGGAGAGCAGTGGCATGCTCATGACCACTGTAGCCTCGACCTGCTGGGCTCAGGCGATACTTGTACCTCAGTCTTCCGAATAGCTAGAACTACAGGTGTGTACCACCATGCCCAGCTAATTTATTTTTACTTATTGTAGAGACGAAGTCTCGCCATGTTGCCCAGGCTGGTCTTCAACCTGTGGACTAAGGCAATCCTCTTATCTCTGCTTCCCAAGGTGCTGGGATTACAGGCATGAGTCAACGAGCCTGCCCAGTCTTACCTATTTTCTTTATATTAAGCTATTTTTCTTTCTCTAATTCATTTATAGGGGAATTACTTTTTTTTTTTTTTTTGAGTTGGAGTCTCACTCAGTCGCCCAGACTGGAGTGCAGTGGCCGTTCCCGGTCACTGCAGCCTCGACCTGCTGGGTTCTGGTGGTCCTTCCACCTCAGCCTTCCAAGTAGCTGGAACTACAGGCGCACGCTACCATGCCCGGCTAATTTTTTGATTTATTGTAGAGATGAAGTCTCGCCAAGTTGCCCAGGCAGGTCTCAAACCCGCGGGCTCAGGCAATCCACTCACCTCAGCCTCCCAAGGAGCGGGATTACAGGCTGAGCCATCGAGCCCGGTTGGGGAATTACTTTTACGTCCTGCTATTTTAGTCTATTCTACCTGACATATTCTACCTGAAGGTGTGATTCTAGGAAGACTTGCACTGCTTACCTGTATTCTCAGGTCCTGCTGAAGGGACACTTTGGGTGAAGGAACCGACACCAAGACCCAGCCACTCTAGCATCATGGAATGCTTGTAGCGTTGGAAGTAAACCCATTCGCTGTCCTGAGGAAGGAAGAATTGTCATTCATGAGGATTCCATGACTAGCAGTGTGAAAGCAGGTTTTCCAAAGGATCAAATGTAATTCCCTTGAGATTCAGAGGTTCCAGTCAGGAGCAGTGGCTCATGCACTTTGGGAGGCCTAGGTGAAAGGACTGCCTGCGCCCACGGGTTCAAGACCAGCCTGGGCAACTTGGAGAGACCTCATCTCTACAATTAAAAAAAAAAAAAAAAACTAGCCGGGCATGGTTGTGCGTGCCTGTAGTTCCAGCCACTTGGAAGGCTGAAGTGGAAGGATCACCTGAACCTAGCAGGTTGAGGCTGTGGTGGCTGTGAGCATGCTACTGCACTCCTGCCTGGGTGACAGAGTAAGACTCCAACTCAAAAAAAAAAAAAAAAAATCAGACGTTCCACTCTGGGTATTTTTTTTAGACTCCAACTAAAAAAAAATAATAAATAAGTAAAAATAAAAAAGTAAAATAAAATTCAGAGGTTGCAAACTGGAATCCCTTGGACAACTGGGGCAGTTAACAAACCTGCATAGAATTTTAAGTCAAAATTTCTAGTCTCTCTGGACAAAATCAGGAGCCAGGGCAACAATGTGCCTATACTGCAGAATGGCAGCAAATGGCTGGACCTGGCTGTTGCCATCCTTCTTCCAGTGTGCCACAGGCCCTCTACACTTCCTGTGCTTCCCATCTAGACAGCATTGCTCATTTCTAAGACCTGATGGACCTCTTTAAGCTTCCGGATGTGGAACTCTGGGAATCACCAATCCAATGATAACAGAGCTATTTCTCTGGGTTCCTGGCCAGCCACTTTACAGAGATTGTCTCAGTTGCTTCTCACAATATCTTCTGAAGGTAGGCATTATCATTATCTGTTTGACTGCTGAGGATCACACTGGCCCAAGTCACATGGTCAGTCTACCTGACCAGGTCTATCAACTCCCAAGGTCTCTACACATGCTAGATTGCCTCTGGTTATGTTTTTGTTTATTTCATTTAACAAACACAACACACTTGTTAAATTAAAAGGTTTGCAAATATTAACAATCTTGTAATAATTAAGTGGATCTATAAAAAATTGTCATTTTTGTGAGTCAAATTTACAAATACTGGCAATTTCATATGGTTCAACTTAATGCTTATTATTATCCACTTGCCCAGAGCAAAGCTAAGATTCAAACCCAGCAGGATGGTTCGGAGTCTTGTTCCTGACCAGTGTAACCCAGCTACCTCTCATCATGAAAGGGAACTTTGCACCAGTACCAGATTACCAAAAAGCTCTGGGTTGCTGCTCTGCTGGAAGTTCCTTCTAAATACTGTGCCTCTGGAGGACCCTACCTGCACGGGCCCATTCATGAGGCTTTCCCAGTGCTTGGGGGAGATGTACTTCTCCAAGTGCTGTTCCCGCAGGACGCCGTGCATGGTGCACTCCAGGGTCTGTGCTCCTTCGTGAAGCTCTTGCTCTGACTCCTTCATTTGTGTCATGATCTGCCAAGAACAGAGAGAAGGATAAGGAATTATCATCATCTCCATACTCAGCCCGTCTTGAGGGAAAACAAAGCTAAGACAGGAACAGCAAGACTGGAGAATAAATAGACTAGTCAACAAACCAGTTTCCCAGGGCACATTACTGTGGTCTTGAAACAAAAAGATTGGTATCCAAAATGTCTGAAGGACTCCCAGCAGTCAGTAAGAATAATACAGTCAGGTAATACCGGCAGCATAGCCCTCATCCAAAATGCTTGGGACCAGAAATGTTTCAGGTTTTGGATTTTTTTTGATTTGGGAATTTTGCCTTTGTACTTATTGGCTGGGCATTCCAAATCTGAAAATCCAAACTCTGAAATATTCCAGTGAGCATTTCCTTTGAGTACCATGTTGGCACTCAGAAAATTTTGGATTTCGGATTTTCAGATGTGGGATGCTTAACCAATACGGCAGAAAAACAGGTCAAGGCTTTTGGGGCAGAGACTTCAAGACTCACAGTGTCTGTTCTCTCTCTTTTCCTTAGTGATAAGATTTTGGTTGGGCGCATTGCTGTCCGGCTAAAAGATAACATTTCCCTGGTCAGTGGGCTCTGAGTGGAAGTGCTATGGGGGGGCTGGGGGAAGGAGCCTTAAGGTCCTGGCAGGAGTGGGGAGGTCTTTGTGTTTTCTCCACGTTGGATTGTGAGGCAAAGGTCACACCAAGGAATTAGCAGGATGGAATGCTGAAAGGAACCTGGATCCTTCAGAGCTTGGAGGAGTCTCCATTTCTGCCCTGGACTTCCCACCCAGAACGACACTGCTGTCTTGTTGAGGTACCCCTGAGTTGTCTCAGATACTTCAGAGCTGGGACTTACACTCATGTAGGCCCTCCGGAGGTGCATGGGGAGGTTGCGGCGGAACTCCCGCTTGTTCCTCAGCTCCCTCAGGGTGAACTGCTTCAGGATTTCACTGCTGCTCCGTCCACCTACGCGCACGATGCTGGGCTTCTGACACTTGTAGATGCCTTTGGAGTAAAGTGGAGCACGGCAGAGTTGAGAGGAGCTAGGCTGGATTCTCTCAGAGGAGAGCTGTGTGTGTTTGGGATCATGTTTTGGTTGGTCCCTTAGGGAACAAATGTGCTTACAGGAAAATTATCCCTTTAATGAGTGAGGAGGCCTCAGAGAAGACGTGACCTGCAGAGCAGTAGTGTAGCGCTTAAGAGCACAGGCTCTGGAATCAGACAACCAGGGTCACAAATCTTGCCTCTACTACTTATTGGTGTGCAACCCGTGGCAAGTCATTTGAGTTTCAGTCTCTTCATCTATGATTTGGAGACAGCATTATATTCCTTATAGGCCTACAATCTGGATAGTGAAAGAATATCTTTTTTTTTTTTTGAGTTGGAGTCTCACTCTGTCACCCAAACTGGAGTGCAGTGGCCGCTCCCGGCCACCGCAGCCTCGACCTGCTGGGCTCCAGTGAGCCTTCCGCCTCAGCCTTCCAAGTAGCCGGAATTACAGGCATGCGCTACCACGCCCGGCTGATTTTTTGATTTATTGTAGAGATGAGGTTTTGCTGCCCAGGCGGGTCTCGAACCCGTGGGCTCAGGTAATTCACTCATCTCAGCCTCCCAATCTTCCGCCCGCCTTTGAAAGAATATCTTTATAGCTCCTAGTTAGGGCCCAGCACAAAGTACGGCACCCATTAAACAATTAGCACAACAGCGATAAGTGTGGTAAGGACTATATTAGTGGACAGCAGGGAACCTTACCTAGCTGGGGAGGGGCAGGGATCTATTCTTGAGGATATAATTTAAAATTCAGACTTTAAAGATTTATCTAGGCGAAAGGGCAGTATAGAAGAATGGAAAACAATAGTTTAGGCAAAAGGAAAAGCACATATTTATTCATTCATGCAATTAGTGTTTTTTGAGTACCTAATATGTGCCAGGATGTGTGACTGCAGCAAGAAAAGGACCAGCCCTCACAGTATTTGTGTCTAGGATAGAGACACATAAAACAGATTACAAAAAAGAGAAAACACAAAAGAGACTTAATTTTGTTTGAGGCAATAGGGAAAGTTCACCTGAAGAAGAGCTATTTTGGTGAGACCAGAAGAATAAGTTGGAGCCGTCCAGGCTGGATGAGCTCAAGATGAAGAGAGAGGGAGACAGGAAAGTACATTCCAGGCAAGGGTACAGCATGGGCCAACAGAGAAGTCAGAGGAATTCAGGGAACTGAAGACAACCAGTGCTGCTAGACTTAGGGAGGACGAGGGAAGAAGTAGGAGAGGCAGTTCAGAGTCCAGCTGGGACAGATCACACACGACCTTGCAGTGACGTGGGACTATGGACTTGATTCAAAGAGCAACAGAAAGCTACTGCAGTCGCCAATGGTTCAACCATAAACACCTTGATAGAAAACAAGTTTGTCTCGTCATTACCTTCCAGAAACTGGTCCAGAGCATGATTAGTGTAACACACAACCAAGATGGGAAATCTCTGGAGGCTAATTTGCCAAACAGACTCGTTGGTTAGAAGGGCCTGGACAATTTTTAGACCCACATAAGTTTTGCCTAGAAAATAAGGAAAAAGGAGTTAAAAAATTTAGATTTTCTTTCTTTCGAGCCAGGGTCTCACTCTGTCACCTAGGTTGGAATGCAGTGGCACAATCATGACTCATCACAACCTTGACCTCCTGGGCTCAGGCGATCCTCCCGCTTCAGCCTCCTGAATAGCTGAGACTACAGTCATGTGCCACCATGCCCAGCTACTTTTTTTTATTGTAGAGAAGAGGTCTCACTATGTTGCCCAGACTGGCCTTGAACTCCTGGGCTCAAGCAATCCTCTTGCCCCAGCCTTCCAAAGTACTGGAATTGTAGGCATAAGCCACCATCCCAGGCCTAGAGACTTTCTAAGTGGAGTAATTAATTACTTAGAGCAAAATGTCTTTTTTTTTTTTAACTTTAAGGCAATACATTGAGATGGTTTACAATCCATGAAGCACAAATGGGTATATTGTGAAAAGTTCCCTTTGTACTTCTATTCCCTAGTCACCCAGTTCCTCTGACTGGAAGCAACCAATGTTACCAGTTTCTTGTACAACTTTCTTGTGTATGTATATCTACAGTCTTTTTATGCATATACAAATATGAATATGTATATTTTCTAGCCTTTCCCCTTTTATTTTTAAAATACAAATAGTAGAAGAGTAGTCTGTAGAAAATATAGACTATGTTTCTACTGTACTACATCTTGATTTTTTTTACTTAATGTATCTCAGAGGTAGTTCTCTATCAGTACATAAAAATAATCCTCTGTTTTTTTATAGCTATAAGGTTTTTTAGTCAGTTCCCTATTGATGACATATATGTTGCTTCCAACCTCAGTGGCAAATTTGACCTCTAGCAGTCTTTTCTAATCTTGTGATTTTGGTTTATTAATATGCACAACAGTGGGTCACCATTGGAAAATCACCATGAGCAGCTACTTTATAAACAACTTTTATGCTCATTTCAGGGGACTATTTATTTCTTCTTTTTTGGGGGGTCGGAGTCTCACTCTGTCACCGAGGCTGGAGTGCAGTGGCACGCTCACGGCACTGCAGCCTCGGTCCTGCTTGGCTCAGGTAATCCTGCCTCAGTCTTCCAAGTCTTCCTGGAACGACAGGTACGTGCCACCATGCCCAGCTAATTTTTTGATTTATTGTAGAGATGAGATCTTGCCAAGTTGCCCAGGCTGGTCTTGAACCTGTGAGCTCAGGCAATCCTCTAACTTCGGCCTCCCAAAGTACTGGGATTATAGGCATGAGCCACTGGGCCTGGCAGGGAATATTTCTAAATGAGACATTCTAGAAACATAGAATCAAGTCCTTCTTGCCTACCTCATAGGACAGATGTCAAACGCTCTGAAAAAATAACTGTCTTACCTGTTCCAGGAGGTCCTTGAATAATAGCCAGTTCCCTTGTGAGAGCAAACTGCAAGGCTTCCATCTGGGAGTCATCCAGCTTCAGGGCCTCTTTTGAGGGCCACTGGGTAGGGTCTAAGACATTAATTCTTGGATGTCTCAAGCCCTTGATACTCCTCAGAAATTCGCCAGTGGCTGAAGGATTCTCTATTAAGGGGGTAAAATCATATCTGCCCCCCATTAGCAAGTATCTTGGCTCCATCACTTGAGTGTCACACTCCACGATGTTCCTCTGAAAGGGGACATCTTCCTCCTGGACCTCTTGGAGTCCTTCCAGGACGTGTCTGTAGGCCTCAAAGTATGCAGTTGTTTCCACCATGAGGAAAGAGTCAGAGGGCTGGACCTCTGCTAGCAGCTGTTGACTCTGCTCATTGAAGCAGAGCTGGACAATTCCTCGGCAGAGATCTTCCTGTTCCCGGTTAGACACAGTGGCAAAAAGAAACGTCTCAAAGTTGTCCTTGGACATGCACACCAAAGACCCATAGAGCAATCGCTTAGAATTCTGCCAGCGAACAAACTTCAGTGGTTTTGTGTCAAACTGCACTTTGTAGACAATGCCCGATGATGAACACACAGGAGTGATAATCCTGGTATCAAAGTAGATTCGGATGTCATCAAACTTCCTCTTCCTCAGGCACTGGTCTTCGAAGCTTTGGAGAAGTTCCAAAATGCCTTCCCGTAGAGGTCTGACAAAATCTTCTCGCAGGAGTCGGAAATGGGTATCCAGATAGATAGCAGTGCTGTCATATTTTCCAGAAATTACGTTGGGGCGAAGGAAGGGCCTCTCATCCAAGTGCACTTCATTGTAGGTTGGGTATATGGGCATGGTCCGGTAGCTCTCGACATGGTCTTCTCCCTCAGGTTGAACTAGGGTGTAGGTATCCACTCTCAAGGTGCCCTCTCGCCTCTTTTCCTGTAGATGTTCAATGATGGTCTGTACCTTTTCCAGGTTCTTCTCTGTCTCCTCTTCTATGTCAACACCAGAGGCTCTCAGAGCATTAAGAGATGCCGGCAGGAGGGAAATGAGCATGGAAGTTTCCTGCACAGAGCTGGCGGGGAAGACACTTACGAGGTCCTGGAGGAGGGAGATGATATTGCTTATGTGTTCTGGATACTGGTTTCGAATGTCAGGGATGGGTTGAGTGATCATCCCTACCACATAAGCAGGGAGGCAGACTTTGAGGAATTTGGAGTTCTTCAGTATGCCCAGGACATGGAGAATGCTTTGGCGGTCCATTTTGGAGCTGCAAGCCTTCCGAAGAACTTGACAGATGAGCTCAAGGAAGTTAGATTTCATGGCAGAATGAGACAGGAGCTCTTTTAGTCCTAAACTTGTTGCAAGTGTGATGACAACCTCAGATGGGTCTTTCTGCAGAAGACTTTCTAAGAACTTGTAGCCCAGTTTCTTCACCTGCTGTGGCTGTTCTATAGGCTTCTGGTGGGGAGTCCGCCACTGCTGGAAGTTTTCGTTGGACCATGGTGGTCTGCGATTCCTACCCTCCTCGTTGCCATTTTTCTGTCCAGTGTCATTCCCCTGATCATGCCTTTGGCCTCTAGCTTCATTGCTGGCATGTCCCTCCTGATTCCTCCTTCCCTGATGTGGGTTCCTGCCCATGGCCCTAAATCTCTCTTCCCTTTGCCGGTAAGGAACAGGATGGCTGTTGGCCCTAGGATGCCTTCCAGGATGGTAGGCTCCTCCTCTGAGAGCATTTGCTGGTGAGTTACCGGCCTGATTTCTAGTTCTTGGTGGTAATTCTCCATCCATAGGCCCTAAACACAATGGAATATTAGGTAAGCACAAGAATGAAGGGGCAAGGAAACCCAACAGGACAAAACAGAACATGCTCTTATTCTCCAAAACAACTAAAAAACTCAGGTTTTATTTGAAGAGAAAAAAGGTTTCCTACTAAGTTGTATAATAAATGAAAGCTTATTGTTTCTGAATAAATTGTGAAAATACTATTTTCCCAAAGGATGTAAAAGGGAAAATAAACATTTGCTGAGTACCTGATACATGCTAGAGAATAAATACATACAGTATCTCATTTAATCCTCACAAGCTGGAACTCAGAGGGTCAAAAAGATGAGCTCATTGCTTCTAATCTCTTGCCAGTACCAAACAATAGACAGAACATGAGTTTCAGAGCCAAAGAGATCTAGTTCAAATCTTGGCTTGGTCACTTCTTCATTATATAACCTTGGCCGAGTTATATACTTCTCTAAGGCTTAGTTTCTGGGTTTTTATGAAGATGAAATGTTTATAAAATGCTTAGTATAGTATCTGAAACATGTAACGTTCTCAGTAAATGTTAATTATTACTAGTAGCAGTAGAAATTTTTTTTTTTTTGAGTCGGAGTCTCACTCTGTCACCCAAACTGGAATGCTGTGGCACACTCATGGCTACCACAGTCTCAACCTGCTGGGCTCAGGTGATACTTCCATCTCAGCCTTCCAAGTAACTGGAACCATATTGATTGACTGAAGAAACAAGGTCTCGCCAAGTTGCCCAGGCTGGTCTTGAACCCCTGAGCTCAGGCAATCCTCTCGCCTCTGCTTCCCAAAGTGCTGGGATTAGAGGCATGAGCTCCTGCGCTTCGCCAGAAATAATTTTTTTATTGGGAATACTCTATTGATTCTAAGGGGGCCACTGTTCCTACCACTAAACAATTATCATAGGCAACAGAGACATCAAGTGAAATAAAATTATGAAGGGAAATACTACTTGAACTTTGCCCAGCATCAGCAAATTAAGTTTGAATGGGAAAGAGAAAAGTGAGGCTTCCTTTACCAAGATGTTTCTGAGCTAATGAATAGATTGTGAAGGAAACTGAAAAGTGAAACTCAAGCTTTGTTTCAGGAAACTGAAAACTGGACTTCAGTTTTTCTCCTTTTTGTAGCATGAGTTTGCCTGCAGGGTACTTGTTAATTACCAACACTCATACAGGAAACGAGAGGGGTGAGGGGAATGGTGAGAAGAACGTGCCTATTACACATTCTTACACACAGGAGGGCTGACATCTCCGTTGATGAAGCCAAACAAACATGTCTTCCTTGATCTGTCATACATTTCATAAAAGTGACCTTGCCCAACATACCCAAAGTCCAGTTTTTTTCACTTTTCTTTTTGCTAAAACTGATTCTAGAGCTGACTCAACTTAGCAGAGTGACACAGAGATTTTTAAAACAAATGAAATAAGGCTGTATACAATGAACTCATTTTTTAAAAGTTATGAAAACTTAATAAAATACACATTATATTTGAGATGATCACACCATATTTCATGACATCAGATGCTAAATCCACTTATGTACATTTTTCTTTGTTCTGCACTTTGTAGAGAAAAGTTTAATGCGACAACATAAAGGCATTTTACCATAAATGTCTGCATGGTAAAAGACATATACTATATTTAGTAAAAAGATACTTTACCATAAATATCTGATAAAATATCAATTCTGTATAACTAAACTCTAAATTTTTATAATTGTTACTTTTATTTATTTTTATTTATTTTTTATTTTTTATTTTTTTGAGTTGGAGTCTCACTCTGTCACCCAGACTGAAGTGCAGTGGCCGCTCCCGGCCACTGCAGCCTCGACCTGGTGGGCTCCGTGGGCTCCAGGGATCCTTCCGCCTCAGCCTTCCAAGTAGCTGGAAATACAGGCGTGCGCTACCACGCCCGGCTCATTTTGATTTATTGTAGAGATGAGTTCTCGCCAAGTTGCCCAGGCGGGTCTCGAACCCACGGGCTCAGGCAATCCACTCACCGCAGCCTCCCAAAGGCGCGGGATTACAGGCTGAGCCACCAAGCCCGGATTAATTGTTACTTTTATAGTTACTGTTCAAACTTCCGGAATATCAGAAGTCCTCCTTTTAATATTCTGATCTGATTAGAACATTCTACGTCTTGGAGGAATGGAAAATTATATCATGACTTACTCTTTTCCACCTTCACACAGTTCATAAAATAAAATCCCAGCCGGGCTTGTTGGCTCAGCCTGTAATCCCACGCCTTTGGGAGGCTGAGGTGAGTGGATTGCCTGAGCCCACGGGTTCGAGACCCACCTGGGCAGCGAGACCTCATCTCTACAATAAATCAAAAAAAATCAGCCGGGCATGGTAGCGCGTGCCTGTAATTTCGACTACTTGGAAGGCTGAGGTAGAAGGATCGCCAGAGCCCAGCAGGTCGAGGCTGCGGTGGCTGGGAGTGGCCACTGCACTCCAGTCTGGGCGACAGAGTGAGACTCCAACTCAAAAAAAAATAAATAAATAAAATAAAATAAAATAAAATCCCAATCCTCACTTGTTCCACAGCTAGACTCAAAAGACGCATTGCAAACTTAGGGCAGAAATCCATTTGGTTGTTTTGTTTTAGAAAGTTCAGAACAAACACAACAATTCCTTTGGTAAACTGATGATCTTGGAACTAACTGCTCTGGTGACTCAAGATCTGCACTATCAAATTCACAGCCACTAGCTACACGTGGCTAGTCCGAATTAAGATGTCTAAAACACATGTGGAATTTTGAAGAGTAGAACCAAAAGAAGTTACCTCACTAAAAATGTTTTATGCTAATAACATATTAAAATGATAATACTTGAGTCTTTGGAAAGAAATTAAAATTATTAAAAATATAAAATTTTTTTTTTGAGTTGGAGTCTCATACTGTCACCCAAGCTGGAGTGCAGTGACACGCTTCCAGCCACCGCAGCCTCGACCTGCTGGGCTCCGGCGATCCTTCCACCTCAGCCTTCCAAGTAGCTGGAACTACAGGTACCACACCCGGCTAATTTTTTTGATTTATTGTAGAGATGAGGTCTCGCCAAGTTGCCCAGGCGGGTCTCGAACCCGCGGGCTCAGGCAATCCACTCACCTCAGCCTCCCAAGGCGCGGGATTACAAGCTGAGCCACCGAGCCCGGCTATAAAAATATAACAAACAATATTCAATAATTACAAAATGACAATATTTTAGTTATATTGAGTTTAAGACATTATTAAATTTTATTAAATCACTATCAAATTTTTTAAAATTTCATTATTTCTTCTTATCTTTTATTCATTCATTTTAAACTTTTCATTTTTTTTTTTTTAAAGATGTGGGGTATAATTCAGGTTTAGGTATACAAATGTTCATTATGCAGGTACCCTGGTTGATGAGGTGTGTCTTCTTACCTTTTAAAATGTTACTAGAAAATAAAGTTACCCTTTTGGCTTACATTATGCTTCTACTGAATAGTGTTCTACATGAAGAGTTATTTCCATTTCTGAAACCCCATCACTGTTTTTTAAAATTTTTTCATGATCAGCAATGAGTACTCACTTCATTTCAGCCCATCATGTTTTTGCTAAAGTAAATCGGACTCATTCATTAGCTCTCTCTTAGGGGAAGTGGAGGGCTGTCAGCTTTTCAGAGTCATCCATGCTCTAAGAAATAAGTCACTTATTACGTGGAAGACGCAGGCACTCTTATGTAGGCCTGCTCATTCAGAAAGAGCATGATTTTCTTCTTTTACCACTAGAATTTCCTTGTTGTTGGGTAGGAAACCTTGCTTACCTCTGTGGCTGGTATAGGAATTTCTGGGCCTGGCCTCCAGATGAGGTCTTCTGTCTTCCATATCAGAGTCACCTGAATTTCTCCACATTCGTGTTACTTTCTGTTATTTGGAAAACTATAAACGTTGAGAGTTACCAGTGTCCTTAAAACACAGCACTGTATCTAGCAGCAAAAAAACCAAACACCTTCAAGCTAGCTCTTCTGCTTCTAGTGACATTTTAATGATCTGTTAACTAAGAGTTAAATGCAGAGTTTAAACAAGAGCACACGTGCTCAACTCTGTGAATGCCCAATTATGAACTAAAACATGAAATTCACAATCTAGCTGATTTCAAGTGATCGTGTTCCCCTTCCCTTTACACTGGCACTTTCTTGGGATAGAGAGAATGTCATCAACTCCCATTCAAAATTACTGTTTGGTTTATGCCTTGAGCCAAGTTACTTAATCAGTTGCTAGGTTTCATTTTCCCCTGCTACAAAGCAGGCAAATATTGTTGCCAGGGCAGAAAAGAGCACATTTTTGTTGATCCAAAACCACGCACTCCCCACCCTACCTGGCATTTATGTTGTATCTGCCACTTATATCACATAGTACTCTTTAGCTTGCAGTACCCTATAGTTTATAAATAATTAGTGAGCAGTAGTTATCACTGATCCTACTCTTTGGAACAGAGCCAAATGATTAAGCCCTCAGCTCTACAGAATCAAGAGAAAGAAATTACATGTTTCAATAACCAGGAGGCTTGGCAACCACGCGGTGCTGTTTCCTCAGGACCAGCTAGAAATCTGCAATTCTTTCTTTCTCCTCTTCTTTCTATCTTGATTTTTGACGCTGGTCCTATAAGAGGAAGAAGAAGCCCCTTTAAGGGAACTTCTCAATCCAACCCATATATATCAGTGTGGGCTGGGGCTTGGGAAAGAGGAGGTGACTCAGAGTCTTCAGCAAAGGGATTTTTGAGACCGTCCTTTTCACTGAGCTTTAAAATATTCATACTTGGAAACTGTGAATAGCTTTGGCCTTATGTGAGGATAGCTTTTATTCTCATCAGAAAAAGGCGTCCTCTTCCTCCCTCGGGGAATATTTCTGGTGAGTCTCTTCCCTCATCTCATCAAACCCAGCTCTCATGGCACAGGTTCAATATTTAAAGTTTGTTTGTTTTTATAATTCTACGAAGGGAAAATTCCTTCTTCCTCTTGTTGAAAAATACTAAAGTAGAAACCCCACAAAATTTAAGAGAAATGGCAAGAAAAGGCAGATAGGAACAGGAAATGCTGGGATCAAAACAGAACAGAGTGGGATTTTGGGGGGAATCAAGCCATAAGGGCAGGACGAAGAAAACAAGTGATCGTCAAGCTGGGATGGGGTCATAATTAGAGGGGGGTGGTGATTACCAGGGTGGGATGGAAGAGGCTGAGGTAGGGGCCGGAGCTGGAGGGGAAGTCTCCAGGGTCCTGAGAAGTCACTGGCACTGGGCGCCCACCCTCCCGGTGGCAGGACCAAGGGGTAGGGGGGAAGGCTGCGTGGTAGCCTTGTGAGGAAGGCGCCATCCCCAGGCTGACAGGGGAGGCGGGGTACCCAGGGGGAGGCTGGAGGGCTGTGGGGGCCTCCGGAGAGGGTGGGCAGAGTCCAGCCTGGGGTGCTTGCGGCAGTGATGGGGGGCACCGAGCAGGGTGCTGAGGGTGCTTTGTGGGGAGGGGATGCGTGGGGTGATGGGAGGTGAGGCCAGAGAAATACGAGGGGGTGGCTGTGGCGGGGGTGAGGGG
>NW_007249738.1:839045-859277 GCF_000164805.1 Carlito syrichta
TAGAGCGCCTCGGGCTGGGCGGCCCCGAGTCTACATTTCCCAGGGAAACCCGCGCGGTGCGGGCGGGAAACGGAGCGCGTCGGGCCCAGTGCGCAGGCGCGAGAGCCTTCTCACGGTATATAAGGGAGGTCCGCGGGCCTCTCTGTCTTTCTGGTCGCCGGCTCTCGCCCTTTCTTGCTCTGTTGTTGCCGCCGTCCGTTCTGTATCGTTCTACTCCCGGGCTCTCCGTTTTGTGTGTGGTGAGTGGAAACTTCCGTATTGTATTCAAGGACTCTGATCCTCCTCGATTTTTGTGCCGTCGTCTTCCGGCCGGACCTCCTCTCCCGGTCCTCGTGGCTCCCCCAGCTCTGACCTCGAGAAGGCCTTGCGGTCCCGGAGAGGTGCCCTTAGCGCTGGGAAAACTCGCGCCTTCGGCGTGGGGGTTCGGGCCCGTGGCTGGTGTAAATGATGACTTCGCTTTTTTCCCCGTCAGATCGACAATGTTGATGTCTTAGAATATTTAGCCAGTTTGTGCTGATACACCAGCCTCCAAAGGCCCGGCTCTGTTAATTTCAGGGCTCATTTCCGAGCGTGGGAAGATGGCGGTGGATGCCCTTTCTTTGATGGTTCGCAGGAAGACGGTGACGACAGGGCAGGGGGCTAGGGGCAGGTCAGGCAGGTTAGTGCGTGGACTGCCTGGTTGGTATGGGACGTTCTAAGTTCACGTTTCTGATTTTCCGTCCCTCGAATTTAGGCAGCTTTGGGCCCACGGGAGTTGGTGGAGGATTTCTGCCTTTGCTGCTGGGCGGATCCTGAACCCGCCGAATCCCTTGTGTAGAGGACAAAATGCTGATTAATTTTCAAAATGGCGATTCCCACTCCATTTCCTGGTACTACTTCCTTTGGTGGGCTTTCTTTAAGAGGGCGGGCTTTTTTTGGCGGACTTGATTTGTTCAAGAAAGGGCGGGCTTTATTTGAAAAATGGCGGCTTGCATTAGTAAATACTGAAGTCCAATCGGAAACCTAGGAACATTTACTTTGCCTTATTTGAACGAGAATTGCCTAGGAGGCCTTTGGGGGTGATGATAACCTCGGTGTTATCCAGCCAATGGGTAACCAGGAGAGGGACTTGCCCACTAGGACGTAAATAAGCCTGTGGTAACGCTATGGGGTGTTCCTGCTACCAGACACCGGTTCTTACAAGATGGCTATTAAAACTTCGCTGCGCTCTGAGTTTCTGTGTAGAGTTAGTAGAGCGATGCGGGCATTTCCCACAATACTGGGGGCTTGTCTGGGATTCCTGCGACTGAGAGGTCGGACGCTGTCGGAGGGGGAGATAAGCCCTACCCGATTTTCGGTGGCTCACTCAGTTCGGGTGTCTCCGCAGCCCGACAGGCAGACCTGAGACTGTTAGCTGGGAGTCGGCGAAGGAGACGCTCAAAAGGGCAGGCATCACCCGGTTTCCTCGTGCACGAGCCAAGGTAGGAAAATTGGGGACTATAAATACTGCATTGGGGGTCGGGAGGTTCTTGTAGGTTGGGTGTGTGTGACTGAGATGAATCCCAGGCACAAAGCGAGTGTGGAGTACCAATTTCCTGCGAGGGAGCTGGTTGAAGGGGGAGTACTACCTCGCAACGAATCTCCAATATTAAGAGACTCAAGAATGAGATCATTTGCCTGGGAATGGAAAATGAAAATGCTAGGTCTAGGAAGGGAGGAATTACAGGATACTCCTGAATTTCTCCCAGATAGTCCACTGGGGCAAATGCTAAGACATTGGAAGGATGACTTAACTTAGTCATCCTAAGGAAAAGTAAAATGATTAACTTCTGTTTTATGTGGGCCAAGGAACCAATCTGCCAGGGCTCTGTGTTCTGGCCACGATTCGGCTCTGATGAGGATTAGCTTTCTCAAACTGGTTCTATATGTAAATAATAAATGTTTGGTTTCACCAGAAGAGAGAGGGATTATGCCCTCTTTTGGCTTCCCAAAGCCCTCCCTATGTTCCCACTTCAAGTGGGAGGTGAGGGAGTCTTAGGGAGACCCAAGGAAGTCTTAGGAGGAAGGCACTGGGATCTCCTACTGTAAACTTGCCCCTTTCAGTCCTGGGGAGGAACAGAGGTCAGGAATCAGGAGACACAGGTCTATCAGAAACTCAAGAATTAATGGTAACCATGGTAAAGAGAAAAGTGTGGGTCTGCCCTAAACAAAGATGGTAAGCCAGAAAGGACAAACTAGGGGGGAAGGGCCTCAGGGAGAAAGGAAATGTTGCAAATGTGGGAACCGGTTTTGTTCCTTATGGAAGAAAAAGGAAATAGTGAAGAATGGGGAAGACGGGTTCCTCGTTGTTAGGCCCCACCAGGAACCCTTGATAAATTGAAAGGTGGAATCTAAAGAAGATACAGTCTTAGTTGATACAGGGGGTAGCCCACGCTTCTCTAATCTTGCAACCAAAAAATGTTAAATTCTTAACAGCTTTTAGTTTTAGGAGTGAAAGGAATTACAGGTTTCCATACTTGAATCAACATCCATTAGGACTGAAGCTGGAACAAAAGGTTCATTCTTTGTTCCAGAAGCAGGAATAAATCTGTTTAACTAGGTCTCGCCTTGGGAGTAGAACAGGATCAAATTAAAATTCAAATGGCATATATTTCACAGAAAAGGATAATAGGATTAATTCCAATGTATGGGTCCAGGAAGGAAACGGGGAGCTAAAGGTTCCCCCAAATAAAATTTTTTTAAAACAACCAACTGAAGTTATGTGTAGAAAACAATATTCTATCCTAATAGAAGGGAAAAGGTCTCCAATAATTGAGGGCCTTATCAAAGATACGGGTTATTGGAACCCTGTATGTTGCTATATAACACTCTAATACTTCACGTAAAGAGACCTGACAGAATCTACTGATAAGTACAGGATCTGTGAACAAAAAATCAAATAGTGCAGACCTGCGAAATCCTTTTGCTCTTACTAAAATCCCCTATGAACATAGATGGTTTATAAAGCGTGGTGAACCTAAAAGGTGCTTTTTGAGCCTGCCCCCTACATCTGGAGAGGAGAGCCCTCTTTGCCTTTGGGAGAAAACAAGAATACCGCTGGACTGTTACCACAGGGTTTTAATGACTCTCCCAACTTGTTCAGCCAGATTTTAGAAACGATATTAGACAAGTTTCTACCCTTGTCTGATAATCCTACAAATGTAGGTGGTCTCTTAATCTTGGAGAAAGACACCACCATAAATTTGCTTAATTTCTTGGGACACCAAGGATTAACAGTCTTCAAAAAATAAGCTACAATGTAGAAAAAAGTCAAGTACCTGGGGCATATAATTAGTGAAGATAAACAATTAACCCTGAGAAAATGACTGGAATAGTTAGTTAACCATCCCACACTAAAAACAAAACAGGAGTTAAGAAAATTCCTAGACCTACTAGGTTATTGTAGATTGTGGAATTGATTCATGTAACCAAAACTAAACAATTATCAAAATTAGTGGAGGAAACATCAAGTTTTTGAGAAATTAAAAACAGGATTTAATTATGGCCCCTGTCCTTGCTCTTCCATCCTTAGAAATACCTTCCCATCTGTTTGTAACAATATATCGATGTGCAGCTATTGGGGTACTTACCCAAAACTGGGCAGGAAGAAGCAGCTGGTAGCCTTTATATCTAAATTGTTAGACATTGTATCTAGGGGCTGGCCAGAATGTGTCCAGACTATTGCTTCCACAGCTCTACTAATGAAGGAAAGTCGGAAGTTAACTTCTAGAGAAACTCATGGTCAGCACAGTCAGAGCTTCGGTACTGGTTAACTGATTTCTCAATCTTAAAAATTGAAGCAATACTAGAGAGGACCTGATAACTAGACTATAGATTCCTATCTTAATTCAGCAACTTTCTTCAGTGCCAGAAATAAAACGCAAAGAACTAAATCATAATTGCCTAGATATCAAAGAATATCAAACTAAAGCCAGACTAATGGAAATGGCCACGCTGAAGGAATTAGATTATTCATAGACAAGTCTTCTAGAGTAGTTGAAGACAGAATGGTTTTGCAATTACAGATGAAAATCAGTTATCTACAAGAAAGATTGCCTAACTCATGGTCTGTACAAACTTGTGAATTATTTGCCCTTAATCAGGCATTAAATCTACTTAAGTAAGGTATAATTTATATGGATTCTAAATATGCTTTTGAAGTGGCCTGTGCTTTTGGAAAGATTTAGACAGAAAGGAGTCTTATAAATAGTAAAGTAACTAGTTCACGGGAAACTAAGGAAGTCTTGGAAAACATACTGCTTCCCAACGAAATAGCAGTAACACGTGTTAATGGCTATCAGAAGGGGAATTCCTTTGAGGCTGTTGGTAATAAATTAGCTGGTGGAATAACCAAGGAGTCCACTTGAGAAAATGAAATTAAGCTCCTACATCCTTCCCCTAATGTACCCTCAATCACTGCAATACCAGTTTACTGAATAAGAAATGAGAGGATTGGGAGCTTTTCTGAATAAAGAAGGTAAATGGCTTCTTCCAGATAGGAGAGTAATGGTTAATAAACCAATTATGAGGGAATTAATGACAATTGCATTGAGGGAGCCATTGGGGATCTCAAGCCATGTGTGACACCCTCTTAAAAACTTTTGGATATATAAGCATCTACACTACTGCTAAACAGATTGGTGAAGCATATATAATTTTTCAGGAAATGAAAGGAAGACTCCTGTGATTAAGGCCCTTCTAAAGCATCCAAATTGGCTTTACTGAAATGCCCAAGGTTGGGAAACTTGAATGTTGGTAATTGTTGGTCATCTTATCAGATAGATAGAAGCCTACCCAGTAACACTGACACCAGTGGGGTCAGTAGTAAAAGTACTAGAAAAGGTAATCCCTAGTTTTGGCTTAATTGAAAATGTTGATGCAGGTAACAAGTCATTTTACCTCAAAGGAATTGCAAAAGGACTTCAAATCCAGTGGGATTTTCATATCCCTCCCCTCCCACCATCCTCAGGAGGAAATTGAATCAAACCCTAAAAATGCACATAACCAAACTCAGGCTAGAAACTAAATTACCGTGGATTAAATGTCTCCCTGTAGCTCTCCTTAGGACAGCCCCCAGAAAAAAACGTAGTCCTGTTGCCCTATGGATGATTATATGGGTGTACCTAGGTAGACCGGTCAACCATGGAGACAAACAATACTAATTCTTCAAAGAGTATGCACTTGATATTTCTTCCATCCTGTCTTCCCTTAGATTAAAAGGACTTCTTGCTCAAACTCCTTGAGTTTGCAGTTCACCATTACCAGCTTGAAGACTGGGTGCAGACCAAACCTGGAAAGAAAATAAGCTCCAACCAAGCTGGGAGGGACCCTGACCACAGAAATGGCCATACAGACTGTTGAGAAAGAAAGGACACACCATATTAGAGTCAAGAAATCAACCATGGAAACTTTGGTAAAAATAGAGGAATTGGATCAATGGGAAACTTCCCCAAAGTAAGCCTTTAAAGTTCAAATTCAGGAAAATTAATAACTAGCCTCACATAAGGCAGTTTACTCATTATTGATCATAGTATTTGCCTTATTCTCTATTAAATCTGTGCTGTGTTAAGCAATTATGTCAAGGCCACCTTAATTCTGACTGTCCATGGGATTATTTCCTCCCCTGGAAATAATCCAAACATGTCTGATTCACCATTGCCTCTAAGAAAAGTTGTTACTGTGACTTTAATTTTAATGGGTATATAATGCGTATGGTTTTATAAGAAAACTTTACTTTAAATGATTGCATAATTCTTAATATTAGGGACTGGATTGAAACCCAAAGATGGGAACAATTTGGAATTTCTGGATGCCCAGTTAATTTAATAATCAATGTGACTAAAACCTTGCCTCCCCAAACCCTCAAATTTGATGTATGCCAAGTAGTATCCTGTGGGAGATGACTCTGGTTCAGAGAATGCTTTGAATTAGTTTAACCCTAGAATTTCCTTATCCCCTCTCATTACAGAATGCCATGGGAGACAGTCTCTCTCTGGATACCCTCATCGAATGCATTCATAACCATTGGGACAAGTTAGACCCAAAAAATCTATAGACGGGACTTCCAAGATAGCTAAGTTCATCCAATGGGATAAGACCAAATATTAGACCGATAGTTCAATAACTGGGTGCCAAGGCCCAGGACCTAGCCATTGGCCAAACAACATGGATGATGAAGGAAGAACTCACCCCTGGGCCTCCAAGAGAACTACATGCAGACGTCTGCGGTTTTTGATCTGACCAGGTAAGTGTTAGCCTCTTGGTTTATTGTAGAAAAAAATGAATTGAGCCTCTTGATTTCCTAGGAAAATTTGGAATGTTTGGAAATTTAGCCACTAGGTATTTTTAAAGTGTCTAAATTGCTTTATTTTAATTTTCAGAATTTACATAATTAGACCTAGTTTTCTGGTGAAGAAACGGGTTTCTGAGAAATGTCCAACGTGGAATAAACCTGGGGAAAGGTGTTTTTATTTTTAATGCACTTTTTTTTTTTTTTTTGAGTCCATGTCTCTTGCCCAGGACAAAGTACATTCACAGATCACTTTAGCCTTAACTACCTCAGCTTAGGCAATCCTCCCACCTTAGCTTCCTGAGTAACTGGGACTACAGCCATGGAGTCCAGGCTGTTGATCTGGGTTCAAGCATTCCTTCTGCCTAGTCTCTCAAAGTGCTAGTATTACAGGTGTGAGCCACCATGTGCAGTTGTGATGCACATTTTTGGATTCTGTTCTTTCGCACGTGATTTCTTGGACACTTCCAAGTTGATGGATTATGTGTTGACATATTTTGGAAAGCCACCTAACTTTGTTGCTAGTGTTCAAGAGTGACAACATCTTGTGTTAACATGCAACTTCCTGATCACTTCTCGATTCAGTAAATGTCAAGGATTTTCCGATTCTTCAGCCACATGAGACTCTCACCATATGGCCTGTACTAAAATAGGCTGTAGGCTCTGAAGGCACAGGGGTGTTTGTCTTGGTTGCTATATTGCCAACAACAGGACATGGTACAAGTGCTCAAGTGTTGAATGGGCTTGCAGATACAGAAGCATACCAACCAAATCTTGCTCACTTAAGGTTTTCTCAGGCTTAAGAGCTTTCTACTGGCATACATGATGACTGAACTTTTTTCCCCAACAGATCGACCATGTTGATCTAACTTCTCTAAGCCAGTTTTTGTCTGATATGCCAGCTTGAACAGCTCCTTTACCCCCACTTCTTGGGCATCTAGCTGATGGGAGCTCATCTTCCTGTGTTTTCAACTCAGGTTTGCTGTTGGTGGAAGCCAGGCTTTGGATGGACCAAGATGAATCCAGATATGGGAAAGGATTGTAAGTGATGTCCTGTGTCTTCCTCAGCTAAGTAGACAGAATCTGTGGACGTGTGGTCAATGATTTACTTTTTTTTGAGTCGGAGTCTTTGTTACCTAGGCTGGAGTGCAGTGGCACTCTCAAGGCCACTACAGCCTCAACTTGCTGGGCTCAGGTGATCTTCTACCACAGCCTTCTAAGTAGCTGGACCTACAGGCACGCATCGCCCCACCCAACTAATTTTTTGGTTTAATGTAGAGATGAATTCTTGCCAAGTTGCCCAGGCTGGTCTCGAACCTGTGGGCTCAGGCAATCCTCTCACTCCAACTTCCCAAAGTTCTGGGATTATAGATGTGAACCATTGCACCCAATCTGCTTTACTTTTCAATACGGGATTGTTCCCCTTGGTTTCTCAAATTTGGCCTTTGCAGCTGATAATTCATTCCTCATCAGATCGGCTCTGTTGATCTCTGTCTACACTGTTGGCCAGTTTTGTCTGATGCATTGGCCCCAGAGATTCTGTCCTTGCTTTCTGCTTATCCCTATCACAGTCTGTTTTCTAGTGATAATTGGGTTTACTCATGTTGGGTTTCAGCATTCAGATAGCTTATTTTAGCCTCATCTGTTAACTTGTAGGTCAGGAGCCATGTGTTATGAAAGATTTTAAATCCATCCATTTTGCTGCACAGTCCATGATTTTGTCCTTTATGGCTGTGTAATACTCCTTCATGTTTATGTGCTCCATTTTTTTTTATCCAGTCCACTTTCAATGGGCAGCACTGTTGGTTCCATGTTTTTACTATTGTGAATAGTGCTGCAATAAACATGCTGTGTGCAGGCATCTTTTTTGTAGAATGGTAAATTACCACGCTGTAATAGGTCTTAGAAGAAAACAATGAACATTGAATGGAGCCATTTTGCTTTGACATATAATGTTTAAAGTGATGCCATCCCGTTTTCTGTGTCCTTTAGGGACACTGCACTTCACGCCTGGTCACATGGCTGGAATTTACAGTAGGTCAGCCATGCAGATGAGTGAAAGTGTAAGTGAAATTGGTCTAAATGAGTCAGATCTTGGCTGTATGCTTTCCATACATTGACCTTCAGTCTTCCCCAATACAGGGAGGCTACTTGGACCAGTTATCCCTGACTGACCTAGTGTCCTTGATGAAATAAGCAAGCTAATACCAGTTTTCATCCATCCCTTGAGGACAGTGTTTTGTTTTTATTGTAGAAACAGGTCTCACCAAGTTGCCCAGGGGTGGGTCTTAAACCCATAGGCTCAGGCAATCCACCTACCTCCCAAAGTGATGGGATTACAGGCTGGGCCAATGTGCCCAGCCTCTAGCTTTTTTAATGGAAAAAGCTCAAACATGAAAGTTGTGGTTATATCACTGATAACTCATTCTTGAAGTATTTCTATGGGTGTCTAAATGTGCATTGTTTTTGCTACTTGAAGTTGAGCAACGTTGCTTTCTGTCCTTAAAGGCTAATATTTATATAAAGGTAACGCTGTTCTGTACTGTGTAGCAGTGACCCTTACACCTAAAATACTTAGTAGGTCACTGATGTAATTTGTACACATTATGTCTCTACCTAATTTTTTTTGGAGATGGCATCTTGCTCCGATGCCCAGGCTGGTCTTCAACTCCTGGCCTCAAGCAGTTCTCCCAAACGGCTAGAGTTATAGATGTGAGCCACAGTCAATCCGCCACAGCTTGGAACTCTTGAGACTTATGGGATAGATGCTCTTACCTCTCGTCCTGAGTAGCTGGGAGACTACAGGCACATACTTTCTCACCTTTTAAAAACTTGGCTTACTGATAACATTCTCATTCTGGATTTGTCTCTTCTGTCCCATGTGTTTCCCAAAACATAGGGTAAACATCTTGACAACGGGGGTTACAAGCTGGGCTTAGTGAGGAATCTCCCATCTCCCTTCCTCTGGTACTAAATGTACATCTAGCAGGCAGACTTGGAGCAGCCAAGGCTTTTCTACCTACCTCTGTATCCTTAACAAATTTCTTCAGATCAGAGTGGATCACTGATGGTAATCTCTTTCCTTCTTAGAAATTTCATCGTATGTGGAACTGGAATGTAAGAAGACTGGCTGTGTGTTTTCCCTGAAGGTTAAAGCAGTTCTAGCAGTTGCACAAGGTGCTTGTTTAAAGCGTTTCAAGGACTGTGTCCTAACTTTGAAGAATTAATGTATTAAACTTCTATCTGGAGAAAAATTAAAATAAGATTTTTTAAATCTGTACTGTTGTGTTTGGTCATTGGAGATAATCATTGAAGAGTTAACAAACACCACCCCTAGATATCTGCTCTACAACTTTTCTGGTCTCAGGTTTAACTGGTATTGGGCCTACACTGGATAATTTTTCAGTTTATAATTCTGTTATAGAATCTCACCTTGGAAAGATGGGACTCAAATCCTGGTTGTGCATTCCTTCCCCTTGAAGCAAGCTGTCTTGTTAGGACAGCATAGCGCAAGGAGCTGAGGGCAGCTTCTAACCATTTCCCAGTCCTGGTTTGGTAAGCAGCTCTCTTTAGTGGAGGCCTGATGACTACAGCCCCAGCAGATTTAGCTGCTTGCATTCCTGACCTGTGGGAAATGATGAGCATTTCAAAAGCTTAAATTAGTGTAGAGCTCCGTAACCTCTGTTGTGACACGAAAGTACTGCATAGCTGAATGTCACTCTCGTCACCTTTGAAGTTCTCCCTTTGGAAAGCTGTGCATAAGATGCCATCTTGTTAAATTGGCCAAAAGTGGAGGTGAAGTCGGACATATTAGAGCAAAGATGGGGGGAGAGACCATGAGGAAACCGGCAGTGTTTGAGGGGACAAAAGCATCTCTGGTGAGAGTTCAGGATGGCCAGTAGCAGGTAGAACTGACGAAAACAAAAAATTTGTCAAGGTGTGTCAAAATCACCTAACTGAGCAGACCAAATAGGAAAGTCGTGGCGGGAGGAAACCAAAGAATGGTCATGAGGGAGCTCTTGCATCTTGGTAATGCTCCAGCTCACAGCACTGAGATGGGACTCTTAAAATCCTGGTTGTGCATTCCTTGAAGACATTTTACTGGTTTTCAGGACATCAAAGGTAATAGGACAACAGCTCTGATGGCATTTCAAAAGAGTTCTAAGTTGCTTTGATGGGTACCTAGGGGGAGTACTTTGGAGGTGACCACAGTTGATACTCAGCAATGAGGTATGACTTTTTGTAGAATGTGAACTTAATTGCATATCTGCAACTCTTGCCACATTCATTGCTGCTGCCTTCTTGGTCCAAGCTTGGACTATTGGCCTCTACTTGTATCATTGCCCTGTTTCCTCCAGATGGAGTGAGAAGAATCTGAAAACTGAAGAGCTGCCCCTGTCAGGACCCTGCAGTGCCTCCCTCACACAGCAAAGCTCCTCAAGGCCCACCTGGTCTTCCTTACTTGCCCCTTGGCCTTATCTCTTCCCTTTTCATCTGAGTCATCTACATGACCCTCCTAGTTCCTGCATCACTTGAGGGTCACTCACCTTATCTGCCCTTGCTGTTCCCTTTGGGATGACCAACCGTAGACCCCCCCAGAGCTTTGCATGGTGCCCACCCATGTCTCATTCAGGAACTGATCAAATAATGCCACCCCTGGGGGCTTCTCTAAAGTCATCTTCCCTGCTATTTGCTATTCTCTTGTGTTTTCCTTCACATTGCTTGTCACTGCCTAATGGGTACTGCACACAACACAAACGAGGGACTCAAAAAACCCAGAATTTATAAGAAATTCTGCTGGGCGTGGTGGCTCACTCCTGTAATCCCACCACTTTGAGAGGCAGAGGTGTGAGGCTTACCTGAGCCTGGGGGTTCAACAGCCTGGGACACTAGGCGAGACCTCGTCTCTACAATAGAACAAAAAACGAGTTGGGTGTGGTGGTGCATGCCTGTAGTTCCGGCTATTTGGAAGGCTGAGGCAGGTTTGCCTGAGCTCAGCAGGTCGAGGTTGTGGTGGCTGTGATTGTGCTACTGCACTCCAGTCTGGGTGATAGAGACTCTGGCTCAAAAATAAGTAATGTATTCTTACATGTTTTTACTTCAGTCACCTTCAAAATCCTCTGATGCAATATGCCTATTGAGACACCATGACAGACAGTTTTTGAATTTGTCCATTTTGATGCCTTTTAGTGCTTCTGCCATTTTTTGTTTTACCTCTTACATCGGCAGAACATTTCCTTCAGGACTTCTTTTTTCATCCAGGGAAACCAAAAAAGTCGCTCAGATCAAAATGAGGTGAGTACAGAGGGTGAGGCACTGGGGTCATGACGTTTCTGGTGAAAAACTGAATACTCAGAGCAGTGTGGGCAGGTGCATTGGAGGAACCAGTCACCTGTTTGCCACAACTCGCAACATTTCTTCCACAACACAGCCTCTCACAACAATGCTAGCTGGAATCCAAGAACACTTAGCTAGCTGGGAAAGCCTGCACTACAAAGGGCCAGCCCTCCAAAAGATAATTCTGGGTTGTTTTTTTTTTGTATTCCCAGCATGTATGTGTATGGTGTATACATAGAATATGTAACATTGTCTGTGGCCAGGGAGCCATTACTCCACGCAGGCAACCACTCTTCCTCCTTTGTGGCCACTTCCACAGCACATGATACAGTGCCCAGCACTTGCAAACCAAAGAATGAGCCAGCCCCTTGGCTTGCAGCAGGACTGATGGCACACTGTCAAGCGTCTCATGGTCAGAGCTCTGTGCGGAGAGAACCAGCATGCTCCTTATACCCATTGCACTGGTGAGACTCAGGGAGCTCTGGTTTCCCAGCTCAGAGACAGAATCGGGTCACGAACCCTGACATGTTGATCTCCAGAGCAGCTCCTTGTCTCCAGCTTTCTAGAGCAAGGAGCGTCTTCTGTTATCTGGCCAGAAAGTTTCTTTTTTATTTTTTGAGTTGGAGTATCACTCTGTCACCCAGAGTGGAGTACAGTGGCTGCTCCCAGCCACCGCAGCCTCGACCTGCTGGGCTCTGGCGATCTTTCCACTTCAGCCTTCCAAGTAGCTGGAACTACAGGCATGAGCTACCACGCCCGGCTAATTTTTAATTTTTATTGTAGAGATGAGGTCTCGTCAAGTTGCCCAAGCGGGTCTCAAACCCACGGGCTCAGGCAATACACTCACCTCGACCTCTCAAAGCGCTGGGATTACAGGCTGAGCCACTGAGCCCACCCCAGAAAGTTTTTTAAAGCGTGGACAGTTGGCCAGGGGTGGTGGCTTACACCGGTAATCCCAGTTCAGCACCAACCTGGGCAACTTGGTGATACCTTGTCTCTACGATAAATAAAAAATTAGCTTGGCATGGTGGCGCATGCCTGTAGTTCCTGCTACTTAGACGACTGAGGTGAAAGGATGACCTGAGCCCAGCAGGTGGAGACTGTGGTAGCTGTGAGTGTACCGCTGCATTACAGCCTGGGCAACAGTGAGACTTCAATTTTTATTTTTATTTTTATTTTTTTGAGTTGGAGTCTCACTCTGTCGCCCAGACAAGTGCAGTGGCCGCTCCCGGCCACCGCAGCCTCGACCTGCTGGGCTCCGGCGATCCTTCCGCCTCAGCCTTCCAGGCACTACCACGCCTGGCTAATTTTTTGATTTTATTGTAGAGATGAGGTCTCGCCAAGTTGCCCAGGCGGGTCTCGAACCCACGGGCTCAGGCAAGCCTCTCACCTCAGCCTCCCAAAGCACGGGATTACAGGCTGAACCACCGAGCCCAGCCGAGACTTCAATTTTTAAAAAAGTGGACTGCTGACCCTTGAACATGAGTTTGAGCTGTGTGAGTCCACTTATACACGGGTTTTTTCAAAGTTCCACCTAGTGTACCTACCTCCCCATCTGCCTTCTTCATCTCTCCCACCTCTGCCACCTGAGACAGCGAGACTTCCTCCTTCTTCTCGCCAACTCAGCCTGAAGATGATGGACATTAAGACCTTTATGATGATCCATTTCCACTTAGTAAATGTGCTTTCTTTTCTCTAGCTTACTTATTGTAAGTGAGGTATATGTATACAATACATATAACATACAACTCCTGTTAATTGACTGTTAATGTTACTGGGAAGGTTTCTGGTCAGCAGTAGTTAAGTTTTTTTCAGGGAAGTCAAAAATTAACATGCAGATTTTCATCTGCGAAGGGGATCGGTACCCCAACCCCTGTGCTCCCCCGCTTTTTTTTCCTTGAGTTGGGATCTCACTCTGTCACCCAGACTGGAGTGTGATGTCATGATCACTGCTCATCCACAGCCTCACAGACACAGTGAGACTCCAGATGCTCTTGCTAATCTTTCCTGTTGATGAGATATCACTGAGGTCAGAAACGGCCCCAAATGCCTCCTGCCCAGGGGTCAGAGAAGCTCCCTAGAGAGTTCCCAGCCATACCTTGAGTCTCAGCTTTGCTTCTCTGAGCTCCAGGGGCAATGGCAGTCCCTCTGATGCTCAAACCCTTTGCAACCTGTCTCCCTGGCCTCAGTTTCCACCAATCCACCAAACGCTTGATGCTTCAGTCTCATTTTACCTCTTTGTCCTCGTAGCCAAGTGATCTTGGGCAAATGACTGTACCTCTATAAGTCTCAGTTTCCTCATGTGTGAAACAGGCTTTATTGGGTGCTTGCCAGGTACTGATACTGTGTTAACTATTGCTTAATCTATAACCCCAACTCTTTTCATTATTGCCCTGTTTTTTTTTAAACATATTTTTTACTATAAAAAATATAGTTAAGGGTATAGTTAAGGGTTAGGTATACAAATGTGCATCGTTCAGGCACCCTTGTTAATAAGGGTTGTCTCCCCATCCCCAGACATATATTGACTACCGTTAGTCCCACCTCCCTGCCCTGTTTTATAGACAGGAAAGCTGAGACTCAGGGAGGTTTAGTGACTTACTCCACATATCTTGGAAGTGATGGAGCTGGAATTTGAGCCGATATTATCCTGGGCTCCTAATGTCTGTGCTCTACAACCATGCAAGGGCTTTTGCTGAAGACGCTCACCAGCTGCATGGAGGAAAGCACACGCATTTCTGGGAAGCTGTGGGGAAAAATAGGGGTCCACAAGTGTCTCCCAGAATTTCAACCAAGAGATGGTGGTTTCATCTCCCTCTCACCTCACTGCTCATTTGCTGGGGACAGAGCAGTTTTACAAATGGTTTGAAACTTGGGCTGAGTCCCGAGCCCTGGCAGATAGAAGTGGCTGCCAGTTCTTAACTCCAGGTCTCCTGTCTACAAGATGGCTATGATGACATTTCCTTCCTCCTAGAGTTACTGTGAGGATCAAATGAGGTCAGGTATCCAAATGCCTGGCCACAGGGTAAGCACTCAGTCAGTGACAGCCATCTTCATCTGAGTAAAATGAATGACCTAGTGATCGTGCAGCAACTTGGACGAACCCCAAAGATGTTTTGCTGAGTGAGGGAAGCCAGTCTCAAATGGTTACATACTGGGTGATTCCATTTATTTGACATTCTGAAAAAGACAAATCTATAATGATGGGGAACAGAGGACAGTGTTGCCAGAAGCAAGGATGAGTGAGGGAGGGGTGTGGACATAAATGCAGAGCACAAGGAAGTTTCTAAGGGTGTCTCGATTGTGGTGGTGGTTACACAAATTTATATATGTGTTAAAATTTATAGAACTGTACATCGAAAGAAAAAATAGGCTGAGTGCAGTGGCTTATGCCTGGATTCCCAGTGCTTTGGGAGGCTGAGGCAGGAGGTTCCCTTGAGTCCAGGAGTTTGAGTCTGCAGTGAGGTATAATCATACTGTTATGGTCCGAGTAACACTTGGCTGCTCTCCCTTGATACAGATAAATGAAAGAGGCAGGAAACTGGTAGAGAGAAGTTTATTTCTGAGTTTGAATCCAAGGAGCAGAGCCAGACTTGAGGTCTTTCTAAAATGGTCCTCCTCACCCTCCAGGCTTCTACAGTTCACATTTATAAGTCCAGAGTTGTTAGTACCTATACATTAGCCACGTGACCAGCAGAGCATTGTACAGAGCTTGAGTTTTCAGCCATATTTATCAATAGTGACATCTTTTTGGTCAAGACTTCCTGGTGCCAGATACCAGAGGTATCTCATAGCTTTTATCAGTAGGGTCTGGCAGAAGCATCAATCAAGCTTGTCATAGAGTAAAGGAGTTTACAAGGTCTAAGACATCATGCATTATGCAAAAGTTATACAAATCACAAAACTTATAATTACATTGATACAAAAGTTATACAAATCACAAAGCTTGCCATTACATTGATACTATATTATTCAAACCTTTGACTACTCAGAAGAAGAGAATAAATGGAGATTTGCATCTTTCAGTTGATTGGGCGTAGTACACAGGGAAGCCAAGGGTCCTCTGAAGCTACTTCCTGGGAATGCATAGGAGATAAGGGGACTCTCGGGAATGTGGTTCAGGAATGTACAGGAGCACTTGTACACTTGCCATGTCCTTGTCTAGGGACTGTGGCAATATGGACAGACATTAGTATCAGTACCACTGCATTCCAGCCTGTGGGACAAACCCTGACTCTTAAAAATAAATACATAAATAAGGTCAATTACATTGTATGATAATTTAAGGAATGCTGGAAACGAAAATGGGCCATGGAACCAGACTTCTTGGGTTTGAATCCTGGCTCTGCTATTTATTAACTGTTAACTTAAGGCAATGATCCCCATCTCTTAGAGCCTCAATTTTTTCTTCTGAAAAATAGGGACATGGGGATATTGAGAGGAAGTAAATGAACACACAGAACTCTGGAACATAGACCTTCGCAAGTACTTGCTGTTTTCAGTGTCTTTCAGTCTTCTTTTTTCTTCTAGATTTTTCCTGCCTCACCTCTAAGCGTGGCCAGGGAAAATCGAGCAGGTGCCTCCCAGGACTCGCGGCTCCAGCCGGTGTCTGCAGGGGGTGCTGTGGGCCCTCATTTCTCCAGCCTATGGGAGAGGTCCTCACCCTGGGGCTGGAAAGGGGGAAGTCCAAGTTCGCCTGGCAGGAACATTGCCACAGAGAAGCTCTTCAGTCTCTGCAGTCCGCGCTTCTGGGACTGCAGCCTCAGAGCCTGCAAGAACCTGGTCCTCCAGACCTGAGGGCTGCTGACAGGTCACCATGCAACAAACAGCCCCCAAACAAATCTATCCACCATCTCTCGGTCCTAACAAATCAGTAGTTTTCACTTTTCCACATTCCCTTCTGTCCATTATGGTATTATGGTATGCATGTGTGTATCTATCTATCTCTATATCTCTATCTCTCTAATATCTATCTATCATCTGTCTGTCTATCTATCTATCTATCTATCTATCTATCTATCTATCGAGTTGAGGTCTCACTGTCACCCTGGAATGCAGTGGCATGACCACAGCTCACCACAGCCTTGATCTCCTGGGCTCAGTGATCCTCCCAAGTAGCTGAAACTACAGATGCACATTACCGTGCCTGGCTAATTATTTTAGTTTTTGTAGAGATGGGATGCGGGTGGAGTCTCACTCTTTTGCCTAGACTGGTCTCAAACCCCTGGGCTCAGACTGTCTTCCCATCTCGGCCTCCCGAAGTGCTGGGATTTATAGGCAGGCATGAGCCAATTGTGCCTGGTTTCCCATTTTCATAGAAGTCATAAATCCTTAAAATGTGGGCAGCCTGTTCCCATTTTGTTAGCTGAAGACTGAGTAACACACACGCGTGGGCTCCATATGACCTGGAGGCCACCAACTTGAGATCTCTGTCCCTTTCTACACTGCCCTTGTCACTCCTGAACTGGAATGCCAGATAAAACAGGATGCCCAGTTAAATTTGAATTTCATATAAATAAAAAATAATGTTTTAGTATAAGTATGTTCCATGCAGTATTGGGAAAACAATAAGTTATTTGTTGCTTACCTCAGATGCTGGTTTCACTGGGCATTGTGTCTTTTTATTTGCCGCATCTGGCAGTCCCATTCCTGGGGTACCTGGCATGGGACAATGACATCTGTTCTTTTTTTTTGAGTTGGAGTCTCACTTCGTCACCCAGGCTGGAGTGCAGTGGCATGCTCACAGCCATCCAAGTGTTGACTTGCTAGGCTCCGGCAATCTTTTCGCCCCAGTCTTCCAAGTAGCCAGAACTACAGGCATGTGCTACCGCACCCGGCTAATTTTTGATTTATTGTAGAGACAAGATTTCGCCAAGTTGCCCAGGCTGGTCTCGAACTTGCGGGCTCAGGCAATCCTCTCGCCTTGGCCTCCCAAAGTGCTGGGATTACAGGCTAAGTCACCAAGCCTGGCTGGTATCTCTTCTTTAAGATGCAACCTCCATGGACCTTGGACCTTCTATTAACTTTCTTATTCTCTGTTGACTTGGCTTTTTCCTCCAAGAATGTCTGGGGGGATTGGGGTCTGTGGGATTTCTCAGTGGCTAGTTTCCAAACTGGCTTCAAAGACTGGATGAGTGGAGTTGGCAAGATGTGTGGTCAACTTGACTGAACCACTTAGTACTCCTCCCCATGATCCTGATGTAATTAGGATCTGTCTGTTTAGAAGGTGGTAGAAAAAGCCCATCTTGAGTTTATTTATATCTGTGGCCTTTTTTTTAAAAAGAGAGAACGAAAAATCTGAGTCCTCTCACTTGGCAGTCTACTTTAAACAAATGGTTTTCTGCTAAAATAGACCAGCCACACTGTGGGTAGGAGGGGTGAGATGGGAGGGGGCTGGTGGGCGAGAACAATTTTTCCCCCTGATGTTAAGGTGGCAGTGTGTGCAGTTTGGGACTTTGACATCACTTCTGGCTCTACCCAGGTGGACCAGACGTTTTTACAGGTAGAGGAGTTGACTGGTGGTATTTATCGCGGTGCATGCCAGGTGGCCTCAAACATCTTGTCTTACCTTCTAACAGGTCTAAACATAGCTCTTGACTGGGTGTGATGGCTCATGACTGTAATCTCAGCACTTTGGGTTTTTTTTTTTTAGTTGGAGTCTCACTCCATTACCCAGGCTAAAGTTCAATGGCACACTCACGGCCACCCCAGTGTTGACCTGCTGGACTCCGGCGATCCTTCTGCCTCAACCTTCCAAGCTGGAACTACAGGTGTGTGCTGCCACGCCCGTCTAGTTTTTGATTTATTGTAGAGACGAGGTATCACCAAGTTGCCCAGGCTGGTCTCGGACCCGGACCCGTTGGCTCAGGCAATCCACTTTCCTCGGCCTCCCCAAGTGCTGGGATTATAGGCTGAGCTACTGGGCTCCCCATCCCAGCACTTTGGGAGGCCGACACAGGAGAATCGCTTGAGCCCGGGAGTTTGAGACCAATCTGGACAACATAGCGAGACCTCATCTCTACAAAAATAAAAAAATTAGCCAGGTGTGGTGACACACACCTATAGTCCCAAGTAGCCCAGGAGGTCAAGGCTATAGTGAGCCATGATTATGCCACTGCACTCAGCCTGGGCAACAGAGTGAGATCCCAACTCAAAAATAGATAAATAAATAAATAAGCCTCTCTAAGTCTGGTTTCTCCCCCACTTGAGTTATAATAACAACTGCAACATAATAACTTCCCTTTAAAAAATTTACCCCCTTGGGTCTTCTCCCACTTTGGGAGCTTTTCTGACCTCTCCATAAATCCTATTTCCCCTCCCCCCACCAAAAAATTGGCAGCCACAAAAAAGAATGAAATCACATCCTTTGCAGCAACATGGATGGGACTGGAGATCATCCTCCTAAGTGAACTGACTCAGAAATAATAACCAAGCACTGCATGTTCTCACTCACATGGTGGAGCTAAACAGTCACAAAGATGGAAGTAATAGACACTGGGGACACAAATGGGGGGGTTAGGGTTAGGGTTCAGAAACTACCTACAGGGCACAGTGTTCGCTATGTGGGGAATGGGCCACCTGAGACCCAATCCCCACCACTACACAATATGTCCACGTAACAAACACACGGGTGCCCCCTGAGTCTAACATTAAAAAAGGAAAATAAATAAATAAAACTACCCGATTTCAAGACTTAAAAAGTACACTGAAAAAAAAAATTCCTACCAGACTCCGTGCCAAAAACTTTACAGGTTTGTTTTATTTTTGTTTTGTTTGAGTTGGAGTCTCACTCTGTCGCCCAGGCTAGAGTACAGTAGCACGCTCACGGCTGCCACAGCCTCCATCTGCTGGGCTCCAGCAATTCTTCCACCATAGCCTGGGCATGCGCCGCCATGCCCTGCTTGTTTTTTGATTTATTGTACAGACACGATCTCCTAAGTTGCCCGACCTGGTCTCGAACCCCCGGGCTCAGACAATTCTCTCGCCTCGGCCTTCCAAGGTGCTGGGATTACAGGCTTGAGCCAGCATGCCGGGCTTACAGGTTTTAAATAATCGATTCTTCATCTCAAGTCTACCAGTGAGGCAACATTATCCCAGTTTCACAGATAAGGAAGCCGAGATGGGGCAAGGGAAGCGACTTGCCTCAACCACCCAATAATGGCTCTGCCCACGTCTTCCTTGGCACCTCCAGACTCCTCCTCACCCTTGTTCTCTCTATTCGATGCTCCTGGTGTATGGGCCGTATCAACGGCTCCTTATCCTGTGGCTTGAGTTCCCCAGTGGGAGCCTCAGCAGAAGATGCAAGAGGTACGTGGGGGAGGATGAGATGTGCATCCCCATCAGTCCATACCTCAGGCTGGCCGCCTTTCTTTGACAAAAGCCGCAGGATTCCAAGAGCAGCCCTACTTGACTTTCTCGGGCTCTGGGATGGGTTCCTTCCCTGGCCCCTTCAGGTGGAGGGAGTGCGTCGTGGTTCAGCGCTAGTCCTTGTGAGTCCTCAGATCCTGTGTGCACCCTCATGTTATTCTCTCTCTCTCTTTTTTTTTTTTTTTTTGAGTTGGAGTCTCACTCTGCACCCAGGCTGGAGT
>NW_007249738.1:860429-862029 GCF_000164805.1 Carlito syrichta
CTGCACTCCAGTCTGGGTGACAGAGTGAGACTCCAACTCAAAAATAAAAAATAAAAATAAGCTCTCTGTGTATGGCCTCCCAGAGCTGCTTGCCTGTTGCTCCTGCCGGGCCTGGCTCCTCCATTCTGGCTTGGACCAGCATCTGCTCTCCTTTCTAGCACTTTTCCATGGCAATTGCAGGAGGTTGCCAAATGCGTTTTCTGTGCCTGCCTTGCTATTGACTCTGTTAAATACAGAACAAAACTAATACTAGTCTGACATTGTAAGGCGAGTGTGGAGAAAGAGAGGACGAGCCGGGTGATTAAAGAAAATTTATTAGAGGGAAAGAAAAGAAACGCTGGCCCTAAAGAAGAACCAGCACCTTTGTTCTTTTGTGGGTCTCTTTTATACCCTAGCTGGGGTCTGGTGGTCATGTAGCATGCATAGTCCCAAAGAAGCAGGAGCTGGTGATCACGTTGCCTCCAAGAAGCAGTTTGGGGGTGATGGTGATACGTCCTTGAGATGCAATTCTTGAGAAAGCAGGTGTTGGCCGTAAGACAGTCAGTAACAAGATGCCGTTAATCACCCAACCTTAGGATGCCACCTTGAGAAAGCAGATGTTAGTGACAGGATGCTATTAGGGCAGAGTGGTCACCTTCAACCCTACATCCCGTTTGTGAGGTTCACACAGTGAGTTATTTTAACAACGGTCCCCTTTACCCCTTCCCCCATGTAAGCCCTATCAGACATGACTTGTCCTTATGAACAGGCTTCCAGTGAACACTTGCCCCCACTTGACCCTAAGTGCTTAATTAGAACCATTTTAAGAAGGGCTTCCTGGCCAGGCGCAGTGACTCACACCTGTAATCACAGCACTTTGGGAGGCCGAGGCAGGAGGATTGCTTGAGCCTCCTGTGTTCGAGACCAGTCTGGGCAACATAGCGAGACCTCATCTCTACAAAAAATCAAAAAATTAGCCAGCCATGGTGGTGTACATCTGTGGTCCTAGCTTCTGGAGGCTGAGGTAGAAGAATCACCTGAGTCCAGGAGTTTGCAGTGAGGAGGGATCATGCACTGGACTCCAGCATGAGTGACAGAGTAAGACTCCGACTCAAAAAAAAAAAAGTGTTTCCTGAACATTTCCTGTGGGACAAAACAGATTTTCATGGAAGCTGGGGCCAAGCTTATCTACCAGTGATTCCTGAACTCTGCCCTCACATTTGGAAATGGGGACTTTTTTTTTTTTTAAGAGACAGGGTCTTGCTCTGTCACCCAGGCTGGAGTACAGTGGCGTGATCACATCTGTCTGCAGCCTTGAGCTTCTGGGCTCAAGGGATTCTCCCACCTTAACCTCTTGAAGCCAGGACTATTAGCCAGGACCATTCCCAGCAAAATTTTTTTTTTTTGTAGAGACGGAGTCCAGGTTGGTCTTAAACTCCTGGCCTCTTTTTTATTCTTCAATATAATTCATAGGTTCATAAACTCCTGGCATCAAGCAATCCTGCATAAGCTTCCGGAGTCACTAGGATTATAGGTGTAAGTCACTGTACCAAGCTGGGGACTTTATTTTTAATTTAAAAGCATATTAAAAATTCAGGTAGGATAACAACACAACAGCAAA
>NW_007249738.1:862376-864961 GCF_000164805.1 Carlito syrichta
TGGCAATATATTCTTTTTTTTTTTTTTTAGAGTTGGAGTCTCACTCTGTTGCCCAGTCTGGAGTGCAGTGGTGTGCTCACAGCCACTGCAGCTTCGACCTGCTGGGTTCAGGCGATCCTTCCAACTCAGCCTCCCAAGTGGCTGGAGCCACAGGTGTGCGCCACTAAGTCCAGCTAGTTTTTTAAATAAATTTATTGTAGAGATGAGGTCTCACCAAGTTGCCCAGGCTGGTCTTGAACCCAAGAGGTCAGGCAATCCTCTCACCTCAACCTCTCAACTTTTTTTTTTTTTTTTTTTGGGTTGGAGTCTCACTCTGTCACCCAGGCTGGAGTGCAGAGGCATGCTCATGGTCAGTTTCAAAAGGTTATGTCTGTATGATAATTTATACAACATTCTCAAAATGGCAAAACTATGGAGATAGGGAACAGATTAGTGGCTGCCATGGAACAGGAATGTAGGAGAGTCATGTAGACATAAAGGGGTGGCAGAGTTAGTTCTGTGGTCTAATTAATGATTCTCTAGTTTTTGTTTTTGTTTTTGTTTTGAGTTAGGGTTCTGCTTTGTCCCCCAGGCTGACAATCCTTCTGCCTCAGCATCCTGAATAGTTGGGACTACAGGTGCATGCAATCACCCGACTAATTTATTGATTTTGATTTTTTTTTTTTTGAGTTGGAGTCTCACTCCGTCGCCCAGGCGGGAGTGCAGTGGCACAATCATGGCCACCGCAGCCTCCACCTGCTGGGCTCAGGCCATCTTTCCACTTCAGCCTTCCAAGTAGCTGGAGCTACACACGTGTGCCACCACACTCAGCTAAGTTTTTTATTTATTGTGGAGGTGAGGTCTCCCCATGTTGCCCAGGCTGGTCTCGAACCCATGGGCTCAGACAATCCTCTTTCCTCAGCCTCCCAAAGTGCTGGGGTTACAGGCATGAACCACTATGCCTGGCAATTTTGATTTTTTTGTAGAGACTGTTGCCCAGGCTGAATATCTGGACTCAAACAGTTCTTCCATCTCAGCCTTTCAAAGTGCTGGGATTACAGGTGTGAGCCACCACATCTGGCCAATTCTCTAGTGTTTTGTTTTTTTTGAGTCTCACTCTGTCACCCAGACTGGAGTACAGTGGCATGCTCACGGCCACCCTAGCGTTGACCTGCTGGACTCTGGCAATCCTTCTGCCTCAGTCTTCCAAGCAGTTGGAACTACAGGCGCATGCTACCACATCTGGCTAATTTTTTATTTATTGTAGAGATGAGGTCTCGTCAAGTTGCCCAGCCTGGACTGAACCCGCGGGCTCAAGCAATCCACTTGCCTTGGCCTCTCAAAGTGCTATAATTGCAAGCTGAGCCACTGAGCCTGGCCAATTCCCTAGTTTTATATTGTACTACCTGTATATAAGATATCATTCTTGGGGGAAATGATGGGTACATGAAACTCTATGTATTCTTTTTGCAGTTCCTTGTGGATCTATAGTTATTTCAAAATAAAAAGTGTAGGTTGGGCACAGTGGCTCACACCTGTAATCCCAACAGTTTGAGAGGCGAAGGTGGGAGGATTGCTTGAGGCCAGGAGTCTGAGACCAACCTGGGCAACATTAAGGAGACCTCATCTCTATAAACAAACAAACAAATAAATAAAAAGTTTAAAAAAAAACCCCTTTCATTATTTCCAAAGTAGAATATCTACATTGTAGAAAGAAATACAGAAAGATAAAAATAAGAAAATATAACATTCATACAACTCGGACTCCACTGCTAAATCTTATTGGATATTTTTCTAGATGTTTCTCCATGTATTTATGTATGTATTTTTTTAAATCAAACTGAGATCACACGGTAATGGTAATACTGTTTTGTAACCTGCTCTCTCAGTTAGCTATCTCTATTTTTCACATCAATGAATTTCCCATTTGTCTTCTAAAGTTCCTCACAGCTGACAAAGACATGCATGACATCAGGTCCTTAAGTCTTTCAGGAGTCTTTTAGTCCTGCCCCATCATTTCTCCTTTCACTACTTGGGTTGTCCTGGAGAACGTCTCACATTCTGGAATCATCTGTCTTTTTTTTTTTTTTTTGAGTCGGGGGTCTCACTCTTCATCCAGGCTGGAGTGCAGTGTCATGATAATGGCTCAGCTGAAGTTCAACCTTCTGGTCTCAGGTGATCCTTCCACCTCAGCCTCCTGAGTAACTGGAACTATAGGTGCATGTCCCCATGCCCAGCTCAGTTTGTGACTTTTTTGTAGAGATGAGGTCTCATTGTGTTGCTCATGATGGGTCTCGAACTCCTGGCCTCAAGTGATCCTTCTACTTTGGCCTCTTAGTGTTGGGATTACTGGCGTGAGCCGCTGCGCCCAGCTGGAGTCATCTGATGGTTTCCTACTGAGACCATTTCGTCTGTTTCCCTGTACCCTGCTTCTCCTGTAAACTGGAGGTTCAATCTAAAGGCTTGATAGAGGCAAGTTAAATATTTTGGCAAGAAAAGTGTCATGGATAATGCTGTGCTCATCACGTGGCATCACTTTTTTTTTTTTAAAGACTTTGGGATTTTATTAAGTTTTTGTTCTTCCACTCTTTTTTTTTTTTTTTTTT
>NW_007249738.1:865686-870476 GCF_000164805.1 Carlito syrichta
ACTGCACTCCAGCCTGGGCAACAGAGTGAGATTCTGGCTCAAAAAAAAAAAAAAAAAAAGAAATATGTATACATTGTGGATTGGTTAAATCAAGCTAATTAACATACATATTTCCTCACATATTATCTGTGGTGAGAACACCTAAAATCTCTGTGAGCAATATTCAAATATATAATACACTATTAGTAACTATAGATATTACTGTGATATACAATAGCTCTCTCGAACTTATTTCTCCAGGATTAACTGACATTTTGTACCCTTTGACTATCATCTTCCCAATCCACTCCCTTCCCTGTCCCAGCCCCTAGTAATCACCATTCTTCTCATATGAGGTTTTTTGTTTTGTTTTCGTTTTATTTTTGAGTCAGAGTCTCACCCTGACCCCCAGGCTGGAGTGCAGTGGTACAATTACGGCCACCGTAGCCTCGACCTGCTGGGCTCAGGCAATCCTTCCACCTCAGTCTTCCAAGTAGCGGGAATCACAGGTGTACACCACCACACCTAGCTAATTTTTTGATTCATTGTAGAGACAAGGTCTTGCCAAGTTGCCCAGTTTGGTCTTGAACCCCTGGACTCAGGCAATCCTCTCGCCTCCACCTCCCAAAGTGTTGTGATTACAGGCATGAGCCACCGCACCTGGCCACTGCTTGCATGAGTTTGACTTATATGTATAGATGTCACATGTGGGTGAGGTCATGTGGTATGAGTCTTTCTGTGCCTGGTTTATGTCACTTAACATAATGTCCTCCAGGTCATCCATGTTGTTACAAATGAGAGAATTTCCTTCTCTCTTAAGTCTGAATAGTATTCTGTTGTGACAGGTGGCATTGCAGTGATTCACCATCAGTGACACCAAGGTAAACCACTGGGCAAGGGAGGTGACAGTGTGATCTCTTTATGGTACAATTAGTTTCTCACCTTGGGACTAGAAAGTCATTCGTGTGCCTTGCCGTGACACCAGTGACATCATGTGACTATCCACTTCTGTCATTCCGTTGTCATCATTAACCGCCATTCTCCATAAGGCTGAATATTGCACGACTGAGGCTGTGTGTTCACTCCGAGATACCATTCTTGGAGAGGCAAGGGACAGGCTTCATCCTGGCCCCTTGGCCATCACTTTTCAAAGTAAGATGGTTTTTAGCCGGGCTCGGTGGCTCAGCCTGTAATCCCAGTGCTTTGGGAGGCTGAGGTGAGTGGCTTGCCTGAGCCTGCGGGTTCGAGACCCGCCTGGGCAACTTGGTGAGACCGCATCTCTACAATAAGTAAAAAATTAGCTGGGCGTTGTAGCGCGCACCTGTAGTTCCAGCTACTTGAAAGGCTGAGGCAGAAGGATCGCCAGAGCCCAGCAGGTCGAGGCTGCAGTGGCCGGGAGTGGCCACCGCACTCCAGTCTGGGTGACAGAGTGAGACTCCAATGGAAAAAAAAAAGTCAAAGTAAGATGGTTTATTTAATATTGGCCTCAATGGGGCATGAGTTCTTTTTTCTTCTGACTTCCTAGTTTTTAAGTATTATCATGGACTCATGGATTTGATGCCTCAGACTGAGCTGACGTGGTGCTGTCCTCATTTTAGTCCTGGAATTGGCTAGATCTCCAAGGAGCCATGGTTTCCTTTCATGGGGAAAGTCATGGAGATTAAAATCTGGATACTTGGACACACATACATCTTTTCTTTCTTCTTTTTTTTTTTTTTGAGTCAGAGTCTCACTCTGTTGCCCAGGCTGGAGGGCAGTGGCACACTCACAGCTACTGCAGCCGCAACCTGCTGGGCTCAGACGATCCTTCTGCATCAGCCTTCCAAGTAGCTGAAACCAAAGGCATGTGCCATCACACCCGGCTAATTTTTCTTGATTTATTGTAGAGATGAGGTCTCACCAAGTTGCCCAGGCTGGTCTTGAACCCGTGGACTCAGGCAGTCCTCTTACTGCTGCCTCCCAAAGTGCTGGAATTATAGACATGAGCCACCATGCCCGGCCTCACATACTTCCTTATAGTCTGTATATCTAACTATATGTTTATGTATGTATGTATGTATGTATATATGTATGTATATAGCTAGCCATTGGATTTGGGGGTAATCTTAAATTAAAATTCATTTTATTTTGTGTTATTTTTATCTTTTTATTTTTAAGAGTTGGAGTCTCACTCTGTCGCCAGGACTGGAATGCAGTGGCACGCTCCCGGCCACCACAGCCTTGACCTGCTGGGCTCTGGCGATCCATCTGCCTCAGCCTTTCAAATAGCCGGAACTATAGGCGCATGCTACCACGCCCGGCTAATTTTTGATGTATTGTAGAGACAAGGTCTCGGCAAGTTGCCCAGATAGGTCTCGAACCCGCGGGCTCAGGCAATCCACTCGTTTCAGCATCCCAAAGTGCTGGGATTACAGACTGAGCCCTGTCTATTTTGTGTTACTTTTAAATTATTGTAATTTTTATTTTTTTATTTTTAATTTTAATTTTTTTTTTTTTTTAGTTGGAGTCTCACTCTGTCGCCCGGACTGGAGTGCAGTGGCCGCTCCTGGCCACCGCAGCCTCAACCTGCTGGGCTCTGGCGATCCTTCCGCCTCAGCCTTCCAAGTAGCTGGAACTACAGTGTGCGCTACCACGCCCGGCTAATTTTTTGATTTATTGTAGAGATGAGGTCTCACCAAGTTGCCCAGGTGAGTCTCAAACCCGTGGGCTCAGGCAATCCACTCACCTCAGCCTCCCAAGGCTCGGGATTACAGGCTGAGCCACTGAGCCCAGCTAGTATTGTAATTTTTAAAACAAGGTGGAATAAAAAGCGATTCTTAGGCAACAAAAGTAAACATAAGTAAGTTGGACTATGTCAAAAGCAAAACCTTCTGCACATCAAAAGACACCGTCAACAGGATGAAAAGGCAGCATACAGAATGGAAGAAAAGGTTTGTAAATCATATATCCAGTAAGGGGTTAGTACACAGACTATATAAAGAGCTCCTACTACTCAACAAGAAAAAATAGACACATAGCCGGATTTTTTTAAATGGACAAAGGATTTGAATAGACATTGCTCCAAAGAAGATATACATATGGCCAACAGGTACATGAATAGATGCTCGAAACCACAATGAGATATTTCATTCTCATTAGGATGGCTACTAACAAGAAGAGAAGAAAATAACAAATGCAACAGGGCTCGGTGGCTCAGCCTGTAATCCCAGCGCTTTGGGAGGCTGAGGTGAGTGGACTACCTGAGCCCGCAGGTTCGAGACCCGCCTGGGCAACTTGGTGAGACCTCATCTCTACAACAAATCAAAAAATTAGCCGGGTGTGGTAGCGCGTGCCTGTAGTTCCGGCTACTTGGAAGCTGAGGCGGAAGGATCGCCGGAGCCCAGCAGGTCGAGGCTGTAGTGGCCGGGAGCATGTGACCACACTCCAGTCTGGGTGACAGAGTGAGACTCCAACTCAAAAACGATGACAACAACAACAACAACAAAAATAAAATAACAAATGCTGGCTAGAATGTGGATAAACTGGAGCCCTTTGCATTGTTGGTGGAATGTAGCATGGTGTCATCATTATGGAAAACAGTATGGCAGCTCCGAAAAAACTACTTTTTTTCGAGCCTAAAATGTCAGAAAATTTAAAAATGGAAACTGTTTGTATCCTATGATCCAGTAATTCCATTTCTGAGTATATACCCTGAAGAACTGAAAGCAGGGACTTGAAGAGTGATCTGAATGCCCATGTTCACAGCAGTGTAATTCACAAGAGCCAATGGTGAAGCAACACAAATGTCTATCAACAGATGAGTGAATAAACACAATGTGGTATAAACATATGGTGGAATATGATTCAGTCTTAAATAGGAAGGAAATTCTGACATATGTGATAACATGGATGAACTTTAAATCCTGAGGGCATTATCTTTTTTTTAAATTAGAGAGATGTGGGGTACAAGTTAATGACATAAGTAGGCTGAATGCAGGTGACATTTGGGTTGCCAATTGTCCCTCACTCCCTGTGGTAGTGGACCCAGTACCTTTTGTGTTGCCACCTGCACCCTACCCTCCCTCCCCTAGCAGTGCCCAGCAACTGTGATCCCTCCCTTGTGCTCATGAACACTCAGGGCCCACTTATGAGTGAGAACGTGTGGTATTCAGTTCTTTGTTTCTGTGACAGATCACTTAGTATGATGGTCTCCAACTCCAACCATTTTGCTTCAGAGTCCATGATTTTGTTCTTCTTTATGGCTGCCTAATGCTCCATCATGTGTATGTACCACATTTTCTTTACTCAGTCCACTTTCAGTAGGCAGTATGATTATTCCATGTTTTTGCTATTGTGAGTAGTGTGGCAAAAATACACGTGTGCATGCTTTGTAGAATGATTTATGTTCCTCTGGGTGTATTCCCAGGAGAGGGATTGCTGGATCATATAGAAGGTCAATTTTTAGTTATTTGGGAATCACCACTGCTTTCCGTAGAGGTTAAACTATCTTGCAGTCCCACCAACAGTGTAGAAACCTTTCTTTTTCTCTCCACCGGTGCCAGCATCTGTTGTTTTTTGACTTATTGATGATGGCCATCCTTACTGGAGTTAGATGGTATCTTATTGTAGCTTTGATTTGCATTTCTCTGATGATTAGTCAGGCTGAGCATTTTTTTCATGTCTGCTGGCTGCTTGTATGTCTTCTTTTAAGAAATGTCTGTTCAGCCGGGCTCGGTGGCTCAGCCTGTAATCCCGCGCTTTGGGAGGCTGAAGTGAGTGAATTGCCTGAGCCCGCGGGTTCGAGACCCACCTGGGCAAATTGGCAAGACCTC
>NW_007249738.1:870496-875631 GCF_000164805.1 Carlito syrichta
GCGCTACCACGCCCGGCTGATTTTTTGATTTATTGTAGAGATGAGGTCTCGCTGCCCAGGCGGGTCTCGAACCCGCGGGCTCAGGCAATCCACTCACCTCAGCCTCCCAAAGGTGCGGGATTACAGGCTGAGCCACCGAGCCCGGCTTTTTGCCCACTTTTTAATGGGGTCGCTTGTTTTTTCCTTTCACTTCGTTTGAGTTCCATGTAGATCTGGATATTAAGCCTTTGTCAGATGCATAATTTGAAAATATTTTCTCCTATTCTGTGGGTTGTCTCTTTACTCTCCTAATAGTTTTTTGTTGTGCAAGAACTTTTCAATTTGATAAGGTCTCTGTGTCTATCTTAGCTTTTATGGCATTCACTTTTGCACATGCTCCTATGTATGTAAGGGTGTTTCTTATGTTTTCTTCTAGTAGTCTTACGGTTTGAGGTTTTACATTTAGGTTTTTGATCCATTTTGAGTTGATTTTTTTTTTTTGAGTTGGAGTCTTACTCTGTCACCCAGGTTGAAGTGCAGTGGCACACTCATGGCCACACAGCCTCAACCTGCTGGGTACAGGTGATCCCATTACCTCAGCCAGGTGTGCACACCATGCCCAGCAAATTTTTTTGATTTCTTGTGGAGACAAGGTTTCTCCATGTTGCCTGGGCTGGTCTCAAACCTGTGGGCTCGGGCAAGCCTCTTGCCTCAGCCTCCCAAAGTGCTGGGATTACAGACAGGAGCCACCGCACCCGGCCTTTAGTTGATTTTTGTTTATGGTGATAGGGTTCAGTTTCATTCTTCTGCACGTGGTCATGACAAAGACAGAGTATTACTCCATCACCCTGGCTGGAGTACAGTTGTGCGATCATAGCTCACTGCAACCTTGAACTCCTGGGCTCAAGTGATCCTCTCACTTCAGCCTCCCATGTAACTAAGATTATAATTGTGTGCAACTATACCTGGCTAACTAATTTTTTTTTTTTTTGGAGACTAGGTCTTTCTATGTTGCCCAGGCTGGTATGGAACTCCTGGCCTCAACCAATACTACTGACTCAGCCTTCCAAAGAGAACAGTATCTTAAGTTAAATAAACCAGTCACAAAGAGACAAATGTTTATCTGATTCCACTTATAGGAGGTACTAGAGTAGTCAAACTCATGAAAACAGAAAATAAAAGGGTGGTTGCCAGGGGCTGAGGAGTTATTTAATGGGTATGGAGTTTCAGTTTTGCAAGATAAAAGTTCTGGAGATTGACTGCACAAGTGTGAATACATATATATTTGAGTTGGAGTCTCGCTCTGTCGCTCAGACTGGAGTGCAGCGGCCGCTCCTGGCCACAGCAGCCTCATCTGCTGGGCTCCGGCGATCCTTCTGCCTCAGCCTTCCAAGTAGCTGGAACTACAGGCACGCGCTACCACACCCGGCTGATTTTTTGATTTATTGTAGAGATGAGGTCTCGCCAAGTTGCCCAGGTGGGTCTCGAACCCGCGGGCTCAGGCAATCCGCTCACCTCAGCGTCCCAAAACACTGGGATTACAGGCTGAGCCACCAAGCCTGGCCAGTGTGAATATAGTTAACTCTGCCAAACTATTCACTTAAAATGGTTAAGTTGTAAGTTTTATGTCATGGACATTTTACCACAATTTTTTTTTTGAGTTGGAGTCTCACTCCTTTGCCCAGGCTGAAGTGCAGTGGCACGCATGCTCACAGCCACCCCAGTGTTGACCTGCTGGGCTCTGGTGATCCTTCCACCTCAGCCTTCTGAGTACCTGGAACTACAGATGCGTGCTACCATGCCCGGCTATTTTTTATTTTATTGTAGAGACGAGGTCTCACTAAGTTGCCCGGGCTGGTCTCGAACCTGCGGGCTCAGGCAATCAACTCACCTCGGCCTCCCAAATTGCCTGGATTACAGGCTGAGCCACTGAGCCTGGTTGAATTTTTTTTTTTGAGTTGGAGTCTCACTCTGTTACTCAGGTTGGAGTTCAGTTGCACACTCATGGGCACTCCAGTGTCAACCTACTGGGCTCCAGTGACCTTCTTCCTCAGCCTTCCAAGTAGCCAGAACTATAGGCGCACGCTACCACACCCAGCTAATTTTTGATTTATTGTAGAACGAGTTCTCTCCAAATTGCCCAGGCTGGTCTCGAACCCCTGGGCTCAGGCAATCCTCTCGCCTCGGCCTCCCAAGGTGCTGGGTTTACAGGCTGAGCCACCGAGTCCGGCCTTACCACATTTAAAAAAATAAAGTTCAAGAGTAGCAATAAGCTCTAGTAATATGGAAGGAACAATGCCCACCAAGTGTTAATATAAAAAGTAATTTTTGGCTGGGCCTGGTGGCTCACGCCTGCAATGCCAGCACTTTGGGAGGCCAAGGTGGAAGAATTGCTTGAGCCCAAGAGTTCAAGACCAGCCTGAGCAACAAAAAAGTCAAAACATTAGCTGGCATGGTGGTGCATGCCTGTAGTCTCAGTAACTTGTGCTGAGTCGGGAGGATAGCCTGAGCTCATCAGGTCGAGGCTGCAGTGAGCTGTGATTGTGCCACTGCACTCTAGCCTGGGTGATAGAGTGAGATCTCGAATTTAAAAAAAAAAAAAAAAAGAGGTAACTTTCCATGACACACATAGGCGTCAGAATTTCACTCAAATAATAGTCTTAGAGCTGGTCCTTTGTGGATTTTAAATTCTTTTAGCTTATGACTTTTAAGGGGAAAAAAGTATTTGTATCATCGATTGTATGACTGACGCACATTTGGTAACTTATAGCCATTGACCATCAGAGCTGCAAGAGCGCGTTCAAAGATACAGCGAATTTCTCCTGACATCTAGTCCAGAGTCCTTTCTCATCAAGGAAGAGTGAGGAACTCTCCCCCTTCTGCTGAAAATGGGTTTATCAGTGGAATATGTCATTTTCAGAGGAAGCTTCGTTTTAAAATAAAATGAATTTTAGGCAACATTTGAAAAATATAAATAAATGTTTCTGTCATCTTTTAAAAAAGGAAAATTCCTACAGCCAGTCAAGAAGAGCATAAAATGTTCACTGTTTCAGAATATAAAAATAACAAATGCCTATTATGAAAAATATGTAAAATTTAGAAAATAGTGGCAATGTCATAACCAATGACGTTTGTCTGGGGCCCAGTTATTGCTAATTGCAACCTTTCCTAATACCCTACCATGACAATTTAAAATATAGTTGGCATTGGCATTAAAAAAATTTTTTTTTGAGTCGGAGTTTCACTCTGTTGCCCAGGCTGGCATTCAGTGGCCCGCTTACAGCTACCACAGCCTTGACTTGCTGGGCTCAGGCGATCCTTCTGCCTTGGCCTTCCAAGAAGCTGGGACTACAGGCATGTCCCACCATGCCCGAGTTTTTTTTTTTTTTTTTAATTTATTGTAGAGGCGAGGTCTTGCCATGTTGCCCAGGCTGGTCTTGAACCCCTGGGCTCAGGCAGTCCTCTCACCTTGGCCTCCTAAAGTGGTGGGATTACAGGCATGAGTCACCATGCTGGCTCAGAACTAACTTTTTTTTTTTGAGTCAGAGACTCACTCTCGCCCAGACTGGAGTTCAGTGACACACTCACAGCCACTGAAATCTTGACCTGCTGGGCTCAAGTGATCCTTCCACCTCAGCCTTCCAAGTAGTTGGAACCGCAGGTGCATACCACCATGCCATGCTCGGCTAATTTTTTAAAGTTATTGTAGAGACGAAGTCGCTCCGAGTTGCCCAGGCTGGTCTCAAACCCCTAGGCTCAGGCAATCCTCTCACCTCTGCTTCCCAAAGTTCTGGGATTACAGGCGTGAGCCACCGTGCCAGGTCAGAACTAATATTAAATACAGAACAACTCTCTATTAATATTTTACAGCTGGAAAAGATCACAGGAAATGTCACGGTGCCTGTGAGAGCCAGAATGTTGCTCTAAAGGGAAAATGTGGCTATGTGTCGTGGAATAGACCACCCTCCATTCCATGCAAATCCCATGTGGGCTGGCATCCTGGGACCTGTCCTTCCTGGCTGTGTAACCTCAGGAAATCACTGAATTGCTCCATGCTTCAATTTCCTACCTATAAAACGAGAGCCCTAACAATGTCTCACTGAGTTGCTGTGAAGATTAAGTGCGGAAAATGGCACAGAAGCTCAGTGGAGGTGCTCGGCAAGGAGCTGTCAACTGCACAGGCACTCAATGTCCACCAAAGATGTGAGCAAAATTGGCATGTGAGCAGAGTTGGCAGATCAATGGCAAGCTTATTCAACTGCTAGTTGCTGCCTCCAAGTCATTTACTTATTTATTTTGAGTCTGGAAAAAAGTGAAAATATTGAGTTCTCTCCTCTTTCTCTCTCTTTAAGATCCATTTAAAGTGATTGTGGTTTTTCTTCATCCTCCTTTCAGCCTTTTGAATCATGTTTAATACACTGGGTCCCTAATTACACAAATGCAGTCCTAGGTTGAGAAGTTTCCCCCGGTGAAAATCTCCTAATGTGCTGATTATTACTGGAAAAGCTGGCCAGCTGATAGACTTCAGATGAGGTTAGAGAAAAGTGCTCAGCCTGATGTCATTTTTCCAAGCAATACATTTTATCTGATGCCAAATTCTCCACAGTGCTAACAGCTTAGAAACTTTCTTGATACATGAGAAAAGCAATCTGGGGGAAATGCCCCAACCCAAAGAGGAATAAAAAGAAAACATCCCTAAGAGGGATTGGGTTATTTTTAAATGATAGTTCATCTGGAATTTCTTTTATTTTTCCTTATTTTTATTTTTGTTTATTTGTTTGAGTCAGGGTCTCACTCTGTTGCCCAGGCTGGAGTGTAGTGGTACACTCACAGCTATCACAGCCTCGACCTCCTGTGCTCAGGTGATCTTTCTGCCTCAGCCTTTCAAGTTGTTGTAGAGATGAGGTCTCACCATGTTACCCAGGTTGGTCTTGAACCCGCGGGCTCAGGTAATCCTCTCACCTCCACCTCCCAAAGTGTTGGAATTACAGGTGTGAGACACCGCACCCAGCTCATAGACTGTCTTTAATTTGGAAGAATTTATTAGTCTTTGTCTTTCATGATCTTGACACTTTTTTTTTTTTGGGAGTTGGAGTCTCACTCTGTCGCCCAGACGGAGTGCAGTGGCCGCTCCCGGCCACCGCAGCCTCGACCTG